>NC_066534.1:45000-57500 GCF_024679095.1 Eriocheir sinensis
TCAAGTGTGTTGTGTTTCCAGTGTTTTGCGTGTGATCTGGCTATTTCAGGTGTTCTGTGGGTTTCAAGTGATTCAAGTGTGTTTCAGATTGATTCAAGTGTGTTGTGTTTCCGGTGTTTTGCGTGTGATCTGGCTGTTTCAGGTGTTCTGCGTGGGTTTCAGAGTGATTCAAGTGTGTTGTGTTTCCAGTATTTTTGCGTGTGATCTGGCTGTTTCCGAGTGTTCTGTGGGTTTCAAGTGATTCAAGTGTGTTGTGTTTCCAGTATTTTGCGTGTGATCTGGCTGTTTCCGGGTGTTCTGCGTGGGTTTCAGAGTGATTCAAGTGTGTTGTGTTTCCAGTGTTTTGCGTGTGATTTGGCTACTTCTAAGTGTACTGCATGGGTTTCAGAGCGTTTTGAGTGTGCTGTTTTATTTCCGGTGTTTTGCGTGTGATTTGGCTGTTTTCAGTGTTCTGCGTTTCAGTGTGTTGTGTTTCCAGTCTTTTACGTGTGATTTGGATGTTTATAGTGCTCTGCGTGGGTTTCAAGTGTTTGAGTGTGCTGTTATACTTCCAGTGTTTTGCAGTGACTTGAGGGTGTTTAGTCGTGCTTGTGCTTGGGTTTCTGAGTGTTTCGTGTGTCCCGAGTGTGACTTTGTGTTCCCAGTGTCTCACGCGTGATTTGGGTGTGTCGACAACCCACCTTTGAATTCCTGAATTCAATCTGCTCCTCCTCATTACACCCTCTTTATCCCCTAGAGGATTAACACTTCCTACACCCCTTTCCCTCACCTCACCTAAACCCCCCCCCCACCCTCGCTCACCTCACATCCCTTTGCTCCTCCTCATCCCTAGAGGATTAGCCCTTCCTCTCCTCCCTCACCTCCACATATTTCTAAGCCCTTCCCCCCTCACTCACCTTACCTCACATCCTATTTACCCATCCTTTCACCCACCTTACCTCGCCTCTTTCTTAACCTTTCTTGTTCTCACACACCTCACTCACCTCCTCATCCCTACCTACTCCTCCACACTCCCACTTACCCCCTTTCCCACACTCCCTCTCACTCATCTCACCTATTTCCTAACCCTCCTTGATCTCACACACCTCACTCACCGCCTCCCTTTCCCCCTCTTTACTCACCTCACATCCCGTCCTAATCCAACACTATACCACCTCACCTAGTTCATAACCCTCATTGATCTCACACACCTAACTCCCCGCCTCTCGATCACCTACTTTACTCACCTCCCATCTCTTCCTACTCCTCCTCACTCGCACCTCACCTATTTCATAACCCTCCTTGTTCTCACACACCTCACTCACCGCCTCCCTTTCCCCTTCTTTACTCACCTCACATCCCTTCCTTATCCTCCTCTCTCCCACCTCCCCTATTTCCTACCCCTCCTTGATCTCACACACCTCTCTTTCCCCCTTTTTACTCACCTCCCACATCCCTTCCTACTCCTCCTCTCTCACTTTTCCTCCATTACTAAACTACCTCTAACACACCTCACCCCTTTCCTAATCCCTTCACTCTGTGTTTTTATCTCTTTCATTTCAGCTAAGATGGCGCCTAAGAAGTGCAGTACTTGTAACAGTAGCTTCTCAGCTCACTTTTTACAGGGCGTTCTGCTGTCTGTCGACTGTGTCTGTCAGGCAGCATCTCGAGACAAGACTGCAGGAGCAGGAAGAGAAGATGGAAGAAGGCCAGAATAAAATAATAGAGCTTTCTCTCACCAGGCAGCATCTCGAGACAAGACTGCAGGAGCAAGAAGAGAAGATGGAAGCAGGTCAGAATAAAATAATAGAGCTTTCTCGCACTGTTGCCTCCTTGCAGGAATTCATCCAGGCTAACGTTGCTGTGGTGCCAAACCCTTCTCAAACCCTCAGCGGTACCGTCGACACCAGCGGACAACACCACGCAACGGGAGGATGCTGGTGGCACCGACCATGATGGCTTCACCGTCGTGAATGGAGGAGCCAAGCCAGCCAGACAAGCGATTTATCCTGTTCATTGCTTCAACAGGTTTGCCATTCTGGAGGAGGAGGACGAGCAGGAGAGCACCTTCCTGGTGGGTGACTCCATGATTCGCCAGCAGGTCGTTGAGTTCTGCGGCAAGTTCCTCGTCGAAGACGGAACTATTGCTATCCTGGTGCTGGGATCGACGACATAACTGCTGCTCTTGAGGAGATCTCCTCAGGCTACTAATGATTCACTGTTTGTTATTCACACAGGTACGAACGACGTCACCACGACCCGGTCTGAGAACTCCTGGAGAAGTACCGTAGGCTCATCCAGCAGTATAAGACTAAATCCCTAACATTTTGATTTCAGGAGTTCTACCACGGACTTGGGCGGAGGCGACTTTTCAGTAAGGCCTTCAGCCTAAACAACCGCTTACAGACTCTTTGTAGGGAGCTTGACGTGGAGTTCCTAAACGCATGGGACAATTTCTATGGACAAAATGAGCTCTTTCACAGGGACGGATTGCACCTTTCTCCCCATCAGGGCAGCCAGACTCGGAAGGCTCCTCAACGAAGCAGTGCGTGTCATCCGAACAAAAAACGAGTCACGGCCACGTCCTCCACCCCGCCCGTGTAAATAGACGCCGTGCATCACAACAAACCCGTAACCGTGATCCCGCAAGTACCACCACCTCTATTACCAGGCCTCTAGATAACCCAAAATCTTAGTTTCAATGCGCGTAGCCTAAGAAACAAATTTGATGAACTGAGATGTCTTGCTTTAACAGAAAATTTTGACATAATTGCTATAACCGAAACATTTATCGACACCACAAATATTGATTTAAGTTCCGAATACAACATAGATGGCTACAGACTCTTCAACAAAGATCGTGTAAACCGTAGAGGCGGTGGCGTCGCCCTTTATGTCAAAGCTATTTGCAACCCACTGACAAAACACCGGGAAACAGTAACGTTGAACATTTGTGCGTGCGAGTAAACATTGCAAAAGTCAACTTAAATATATCTGTCACCTACAGACCTCCCGGGCAATCACTCGATGACGACCTTGAAATGTACAGCGTCTTAAGGCAGTCACTTAATAACAGCGACTCACTGATCTTAGGGACTTTAACCTCCCCATATCGACTGGGCGACACTGTCAGGTACAGAAGGCGAGTCACATAGAATGATCAATTTCTAGAAGAAAATTATCTAAGCCAAATGGTTTCTGAGCCAACTCGACAAAATAATATACTCGACCTTGTTATAACAACCCAAGATAACCTAGTCAGTAGTGTCACGGTAGGAGAACACCTCGGTTCTTGCGATCATAAATTAGTGCGCGTCGACATTAAAGCTCAATCATCAGTGACTGAAAATAAAGTAAAGGTGCCCAATTTCAAAGAGCTAACTTCGTAGAAATCCGACAAAACTAACAGAAATACAACTATCAGATGACGGCAACGTAGAGGAAGCCTGGCTAAGCCTTAAAAATCCTTACTCACTCAGCAGAACACATTCGTCCCCTTGTGCGAGAAGCGAATTAACACTAATAAAGCCCACCGTGGTTTAATAGCGAAATTAAACAATCAGTCAATGAGAGAAAATTGTTTTACAGGTTAAAGAAAGAACAAAGCACGCCCGAAAACATTAGACTTTATAATGATGCCAGGCGACGAGTAAAAAAGACTAATGGGTCAGGCAAAGCGTAGATACGAAGAAAATATTGCAGCCAACTGTAAAATAATCCGAAATCTTTCTTCAGTTACATAAACAACAGAAAGGCGATCAAAAGTGGTATTGGACCTTTAACAAACAGCGACGGTGCACTGGTGACTGACAGCCAACACATTGCAAACCTCTTAAACAATTACTTTTCCTCGGTGTTTAATACTAACAGTCTTCCTCTCGCTACCACCAACACCAGTACTATTGTAAATCTCGAGCATGCATTGCCTAATTTTGAAATAACAACCGATGAAGTCCTTAAAGCTCTCCATTCACTTAAAACAAATAAAAGTCCTGGACCTGACAAAGTATATCCAACTCTGCTGAAAGAAACAAAGGCGAAATACTCTCCTCCTCACAACCGTATTCAATATGTCCTTGCGACAAGGCATCGTCCTTCAGATTGGAAAAAAGGCTAACGTGACACCGATTTTCAAGAAAGGAACAAAAAGTACCAGGTAATTACAGGCCCATTAGTCTAACTTCGTTTGTAGTTAAGCTACTTGAGGGAATAATTAGAGACAAAATTGTGAATTACCTTGAAAGCCACTCATTGATTGGGGACTCACTACATGGCTTCCGAAAAAAAGATCCTGCCTATCAAACCTATTAACCTTTTATAACGACCTCTTCACTGTTTATGACGTAACCAAATCACTGGACGTAGTCTATCTTGATTTCAGAAAGCGTTTGATAAAGTCCGCATCATAAATTACTTTACAAATTAAAGCAAATAGGTATTGACGGTCAAGTAAACCAATGGATCGCGAATTGGTTGAGCAACAGACAACAAAGAGTAGTGATCGACGGATTTAACTCAAGTGGGCGCCTGTCACTAGTGGCGTCCCTCAGGGCTAGGTACTTGGCACAGTGCTCTTCATTATTTACATCAACGACGTTGTTGTTGTACTCAATAACAGCATTATTAAATTTGCAGACTACACAAAGATTGGTAACTCGGTTCTCACTGAAGAAGACAGTCAAAGCCTCCAGAGGATTTGCACAAAATTTCAACTTGGTCGGATAGATGGGAGATGCCCTTTAACGTAGAAAAGTGCAAGTTCCTTCAAGTTGGAACGAGGAATAAGAATTTAGATTACGAAATGAGCGGCGTTAAACTCAAAAGCGTTCAATGCGTCAAGGACTTGGTGGTCAAATCGCGTCAAACCTCAAATTCTGACAGCAATGCATCGATGCAGCAAATAAAGCTAACAAAATGTTGGGCTTCATTAAAAGAAACTTTTTATTCAAGAATAAAGATGTAATTCTTCCTCTCTACAACAGTTTAGTCAGACCCCACTTGGAATATGCGGTACAGTTTTGGTCTCCCCACCATGCAAAGGACATTGCTATATTAGAAGGTGTTGAGCGTCGGGCAACAAAAATGATCCCTTCCTTGCGCAACAAATCCTACGAAGAAAGGCTTTCTACCCTTAACATGTTCTTTCCTTTTCTTCCTGCCATTTCTCAGACTCCAAATGGCGAAGAAAAGATGGAAAGCACTATTCGCTTCACATCATATCTGCACGGGCAGGAGGATTTACGACAACCACCGCCTTCACTCCAGTCCTATGTAATCTCTTCTCTCCGTGGTATATTGAGTAATTAATAATCCCAGGGGAGTCCCAAAATCTAAATGAAGTTCACACTTTGGTTGGTGACGTTTTTTTGCACTCTTTTCTAAATAATACAATGGTCATTTGTTTCTTCCTTTATATGTTTTCTTTTTTTCTTTTTTTGTGCTCCTAATCCGTCCTCCATTCCCTGAAAAACACACACACACACACACACACACACACACACACACACACACACACACACACACACAGAACCTTTAATCAATCCAGTTTAATCATTTTTTCCAAGCGATATCCTGGAGCCCTACTATCTCTAAGTTCATATAACCTAATGGCTTCCTCAGAATCGAACACAAGACCACGTTCTTTGGCCCTATTTCAAGTTCGTTTGATGCAGCATTCTTGATCGTCTATGTTCATCATAATCAAATATTTCCTACAATCGAGCTCAAGAAGGAGAGTTGCAACACGTTCACTTAACCCTCTACGTTCATTTGATTCAATATTTGATCCTTTACGTTCATGTCACCCAAAGTTGACGAGAACTGAACCCCGGAGGGAAGATAAGAAGAGGAAGTCAAGTTCATTTTTAAGCCAGCACAATCTACCTTCTGGCGCTTTCTCATCTTCATTCCATTAAAAAAAAGCAAAAGAGGTTCTCTATATCAGCTGGCTTTTTTTTTCTATAATGGGATATTTTTGCTTTTGTTTAGCGCACTTCTTGGAAACATCATTTACTGGAACGTACTTTTAACTTTTTCTTTATTCTTTTCCCTTCTTTCTCTTTGTTCTCTAATCTGTCTCCTTTCCTGTACACACACACACACACACACACACACACACACACGTATTGGCCACCTCAGACGACTCTTGGCTCCTTTTATCGTTTTTTTCTTCTGTTTTCTGTTTCTTTTGTGTTTGTTTTTTCTATAATGGAATAGTTTTTTTTTGTTCAGCGCACTTCTGGGAAAAACATCATTTTACTGGTACTTTTCTTCCATTTTTTTCTCCCTTCTTTCTCTCTTCTTTTCTAATCCGTCTCCCTTTCCTGTAACCACACACACACAAACACACACACGCACACACACACAAACCAGACGACTCCCAATTTTATTGTCACATAATATCCGCAGTCGCTTCCCTGTGATTCTCCTACATTATTTATTTTACTCCTGGTGTTCACGCGTCATGCCCCCCCCCCTCTACAAACTCTCCGGACATCGCTGAGTAAAACTTTGGGGCATAATCCTAAGACATGTTGGCCTTCATTATTAGGAGTTTGGGGCATTTCCAGGGTAATGATTTTATGGCCCTTCCAGTAGCGTTTTGAGCTCTTCTTCTGTGCCATGAACCTGGAAAACACCTATTAGAACTCCACTGATCTCTTTCTGGCCACTGAAATAGTTGGCGAGTCGGGCAATACAGACTTTGAGAGATGTACCGACGCCCCGCATCCGTGTCCTCACTAGACAAAGGGATGTGGCGGGTGTGCACGGAAATAGAAATAGAGGATGTAAAAGTAGCTCTGCTAGACTTACCGGCCCGTATCCCTAAATGTATCCTGGCCTCTCGTGGAAGTAGTCGGGGTTTAAAGGACTGTTTGGTGATCCTGGTGATAGTTTTTACCTGACTTCCTGCACCTCTCACCGGGAAGACCACTCGTGCAACCCTGTTAATCTGTTCTGGGGCCTTGGAAGACAGTCGTAATGCCGGAATCTGATACTTGCCGGCATCCTTTTTCTAAGTAATCTCGTAATATCTAAGTCACTGTGCCTGGTCTAGAATTCTTCCCTGCAGCAATATTTTTCGTCTTTAAGGAAATGGCCAAGGGAGGGAGAGGAGCCTTAAACGTATCAGAGTTGTCACAGTTTGTCTTTTTTTGTCGTGAATATTGGCCTCCTCCTCCTCCTCCTCTAAGTTCTTCATAACAACCTCCTTTTCTTTACCTTCCTCTTACTTGTCTCGTTCTCCTCTTCTTCCCTTCATTCCTCCTCCTCCCCTCCTCCTTTGAATTATCTCCTCGTCTGCAGCTCTCCTCCACTTTCTCCCTCAATACACATTGGTTAACATACAGACAGCTTTGGCTAGAGAGAGTCCCTAGTTTGACGTACTGAAGCTGAAGAGTGAGACAAGAAATGCTCTCTCTCTTTTTCTCTCTCTCTCTCTCTCTCTCTCTCTCTCTCTCTCTCTCTCTCTCTCTCAAGGAGTGTGGTATTTCGTACATGACTCAAGCCTCTCGTAGTTTTCGTCTTCGCTGTATTCTCACGCATTTTCAGTATCTTTCTCCCTTGATCTGTTCTTTTACGTCACCAAGAACCAACAATATACGACAAATCCACTGTATGCGAAAATATTTATGAAAAATCCCATGAAATCCTTTATAAAAAGAATCCCTATGAAAATCTTTATATGAAAAAAATCCCATGAAATATTTATCAAAACGAATCCTGCTGAAAATCCTTCAGAAAATATTTTGTGAAAATACTCATAAAAAATATCCCACAGAAGCCTTATGAAAAAGCATCCTATGAAAATCCTTATTTAAAAAAAATCCTATGAAATTCTTAAGGAAAAGAATCCTACAAAATTATTTGGCAAAAAATCCAGTGATATCCTTATAAGAAATTCCTATGACCATCCTTTTTGAGAAAGTCCTATGAAAATCCTTATAAAAACAATCCCATGAAAATCCTTATAACAAAGAATCATTATGAAAAAGAATCGACAGATGACTTGGCACTCCTTATGAAGAGAGAGAGAGAGAGAGAGAGAGAGACAGAGAGAGAGAGGAGAGAGAGAGAGAGAGAGAGAGAGAGAGAGAGATTGATTGATGTGATTGACTGATTTTATAGTGGCCTCAAGGTAGTTACATAGATTATTTTACACATTGTCTTTAAAGCCACTAGTCCATTGAGCCAGCCGTGGCTCTCTTATGGACTATATGTTACATGTATATTTATATATAGGTGAGCATAACAGGTGCGACAAGGTCTCTCAAAAATATATTAAAGATTGCAAAAAATTAGAAGTATGGTTAACTCAGAATTTGCATACTATATAACATGTGCACCCCTCTAATACAACATGTAATGAAAATAGGGCTTTTGTTCCTGATTAATAGAACAAAGTGATAATACTACTAATAATAATAACAATAACAATAGCAAATAAAGATACAACTAACAGTAATAATAGTTTCATGAACACATATTACTAATAATAATGATATTGACAATAAAAAAAATAATAATGACAGACATGATAATAATGATAGACATAATAATGATATGACATGGATAATAATGATAGACATGATAATGAAGTGACAGTATGCATATTAATAATATGCATCACATACATACATACATACATACACATAATAATAATAATAATAATATAATAAATAATAATAATAATAATAATAATAATAATAATAATAATAATAATAATAATAATAATAATAGTGATTAATAAAATTATAATAGTAGATACTGATCCTGAACATTACTATTACATATTCTAATAGTAGGCTAATTAGTAATGTAGTAGTAGTAGTAGTAGTAGTAGTAGTAGTGGTAGTAACGAGTAGTAGCAGTAGTGGTATTAGCAGTAGTAGCAGTTGTAGTAGCAGTGACAGCAGTAGAAAGGAAGGGGAAGGGAGAAGGATAGGGGAAAGTTACTTAAGCGACACTCTTTAACATGCTCTTGTCGTGTGAGGAGTGGATTAAAGGTATATATTTCACTGAAAAATATTGACATAATTACCATGTAACAATGAAAATAAATTTCTCTTTTAAATGAGACTAGATTATCATTATTGTTAGAAGGGACTGAGGCAAGGGATTATTCCAGCTTTTGATCCCCTGTGACAGAACACTCTTGCTGGGCGTAAGTGGTCCCTGCATAACGGTAGATCGCAATTGATGAGTTCTACGGGTCACAGAGTGGGGCATCCTGAGTAAACCAGGGTATACAGGGAAAGAGTGAAAGAGCTTTGTGTACAAGTGAGATTAGTTTGAAGGTATATAATATCGGGGTTTTAGCTTGTAACAACCTAAAAATCTCTAAAAATACAGTTTGTATGGGAGCATTACCGATCTTTAAAAGAACATAACACGTAAGAGTTTTTTGTGAAATAATCAGTATTGCTGTCGATGAAGGTGTTATAGGCGCCTCCCCATATGGCACAACAAGTATAGAAGGTGCGGATATATTAGAGAGAAATAAATTCTGCCGTAAAGAGTTTTGGTTCAAACAATCTCCACTTAATCTGTATATTACGCCCGTTACTTGGGGCTACTTTGCCCAGTTTTACCATGTCAATGTGTTGTTTCCATTTTTAATTTATTATCGATAGTTATACCTAAAAATTTAAAATCCAGTAACTACATTTAATGCAAAATTATTAATTTTTATTGATGTATGAACTGGCTGATGCCGTGAAGTGGACTAGAAATCATGAACTTAGTTTGTTAATATTTAATGTTAATTTTATTACTCTCATGATCCAATTTGATACATTGATAAGCTCAGTTATTTAAAGTGTCTGTTATATCTTCAAGATCATGTCCTTGAATGAAAATTGTGGTATCGTCGGCAAATAAAAGGAATTTTTTATTTATTGCTGCTATGAATTATGTCATTGATATAAATTAAGAAAAAGCAAATGGGCCAAGACCAGGAGTGATCCCTAGGGGCACACCACATGCAGTATCTGTATATGGCGATGACACATTGTTAGACGATGTACCTTGTTTCCTGTGTGCTGAGTAACTTTGAACCAATTATGCACATTGCCACGAATTCCATAAACAAACAATTTTATCTAGTAGAGATGTTATGAGAGAGAGAGAGAGAGAGAGAGAGAGAGAGAGAGAGAGAGAGAGAGAGACGAAGGAGTAATATTCATTCAAATCCTCTCTCTCTCTGTCCTCTACTCGTCTCTCTCTCTCTCTCTCTCTCTCTCGCTCTCTCTCTCTCTCTCTCTCTCTCTCTCTCTCTCTCTCTCTCTCTCTCTCTCTCTCTCTCTCTCTCTCACACACACACACACACACACACACACACACACGCGTGGTAACCTTCGCAGCAATCTTTCCTATGAACTGAATAAACCACGAAAATAATAATAGACATGTCTTAGTAAACCAGACGTTCTACCCTGACAACTATTTTATGAGTGGATTAGAATGTACTCTGTGTGTGTGTGTGTGTGTGTAATGTGTGTATATATGTGTGTGTGTGTGTGTGTGTGTGTGTGTATTTACCTAGTTGTATTTACCTAGTTGTAACATACAGGAAAAAGAGCTGTACTAGGTCCTGTGCTGCTGTCCCAAATCTCCATAACGCTTATTATCCAGTTTGGCTTTAAATTCATGAATCGTTTTTTTTTTTTACAGTCTCCTCGTCAAGTCCGTTCCAGTTGTTATGCTTCTGTATGGAAAACTGTATTTTTGATGTCTCTCCTACAGTCGCTCTTCTTCATTTCTTACCATTGCCTCTTGTTACACTTCCGTCAAGCGTACCACTAGGTCTGCCCTGTCCAATTACTCCAATCCTTCTTGCATCCTGTTACAATGCTATTAGGTCCCCTCTCTCTCTTCTGCTCTCCAGTGTTGTTTTCTCTATTCCAATTTCTCCAGTCTTTTCTTCATAAGTATGTTCTCTCAGAGTTTCCGGTAGTTTAGTCGCTGCTCTTTGTATTCTTTCCAACTTTCTAATTTTTTTTCTTCAATCTAGGGTGACCACACTAATGCTGCATATTCCAGTCTTGGACGTATCATCGATGTTATTAGTTTTCTTTTCACCATTTTCTCTCTATCTAAATGTGTGTGTGTGTGTGTGTGTGTGTGTGTGTGTGTGTGTGCAACAGTCCCATGCAGCTTGTCAGGGAATTGCGTCGTAGGAAAATATGCCGAGCCCTTTTTGGAGCAATACGTATGCGCAAAATATCTCGGTGTTTGTTATCAATGTCCCCTTACGCCCTCAATTTCACAGCAGCTCACTTTCAACTGCGTCAGGAAATGCGTCGCAGAAAATGTGCCGCGCCCCTTTTTCAGAGCAAAACATGCGCAATATTTCTATCACTCTGGGCCGTTACATGTTAAAACATATATTATCACCAAAGTAGGCTACACATATTTGACAAAGCCTTTCGTGGGAAGTTTTGAGCATTTTAGGAGTAGTTTTATGAGCCTGGTGGTAGTTTGACCGTTCTTCTGCATGTACCCCTGAACTCTAAAAGAAACACCTATTTGACAAGCCTTTCGTGGGAGTTTTGGGTATTATTTCGCAGGGAGTAGTTGTATGACCTTGGTAGTAGTTTCTAATCCTTCCTCTGGTACTATGAACCCCCAAAAACGCTCATTAGAACCTGTCTGATCCCTCTTTGACCCTTTAGGAAAATAGCTGATGCTTGAAAACCGAAAGAGTCTTATAAAATCAACCTTTGTTATCAGTGCCCTGCTGATGTGAGAAAACTGAAAAGTCTTATAAACCAATCTTTGTTATCAGTGCTTACTGCTGATGTCAGAACTAAAAGGAAAAGTCTTATAAAACCGACCTTTGTTATCAGTTGCCCTGCCTATAATATTTTTTCAACAGTAAAAGGGAAACAGCTTCAAGGGCAAAAAAGATAAAGACAATAATGAAAAAAAAGCCTGCATAATTACTGATCCTATTAAAAGAGTTAAGAGGAGTGGCCAAAAGAGAGGTCAGTTTCAAGAGAGGTGTCTGGATACTCTCCTCTTGAAAAGTAAGGAATCACTGATGGAAAATAAATATGGTTGAGTCAGTATCCAAAATATCTCTTGACACCACAGACCACGTCTATAAGTCTGGAAGCTTTCATTTTATATCATTCAAAGTGTGATTTACAAGTCAAGTGGCTGAGAGAGAGAGGTAAAGAAACACGGGGAAATAGTCCTTTGCCGTTTCTTGAAGGCTGTTGCAGCCATTGGCGTCATATCATGTATTACATACAGATAGATACTTCCACATTTGTCCCATCATATTCAAATTCATCTTCACACAGCATAACACATTCATAGTCACATCATGTAATATGTTTTCTTTCATCATGTTCATGTCATGTCATATCCTCATTATAGCCACATCACATTCATATTGATAACAGCCTGCCACACCTCAGTCATAGGGTGGTATTCACATTCATTCCTTACTCACAATTATTATATCACCCAATCTTTTATTCTTTATTCCATATAATTCTATTCATATGATCTTTTCC
>NC_066534.1:65000-105000 GCF_024679095.1 Eriocheir sinensis
GGGAAGGAAGAGGATGGAGGAATATGAAGGGAAGAGAAAGGAAGGAATAATGGAAAGGAGGGAAAAGGGGAAAAGAAATAGGGAGAGAGCAAAGAGAAGAGAAGGAACGGAGGGAGAGACGGGAGGAAAGGGGGAGAGAAGGAGGGAAGGAAAGGAGGAAACTAAAAGAAGGAAGAAAAAAAAAGATAGAGAAAAAATGAAAATATATATACAAGAGAGAGAGAGAGAGAGAGAGAGAGAGAGAGAGAGAGAGAGAGAGACCAATGGAGAACTCTCTCTCTCTCTCTCTCTCTCCAGAATGACACAGAATTACGTTCATAAATATTAACGCACAAAGTTCACGCACATGAAAATATACGCACATTCACTTACGCACGTAACAATTTAAGCATGTACACACACACACACACACACACACACACACACACACACACACACACACACACACACACACACACACACACACACACACACACACACACACACACACACTGATTATTATTATTATTATTATTATTATTATTGTTATAGGTTACTCCGGCTTATCATTAACCATTCTTCCTCCAAGAGCATAACGGGGCGGCGGCTCCCATCACACAGGAAGTTGAGGCCGTGAAACAGTCTCCCCTCCAGTGATACTGATATCGCCACTCGCCAGCATGGTCCCGCGACTCTGTTGACTTCCCGTCGTGCCCCGTGGCTACTAACGCATGATTCGTAGCGTTGATAAACATATTAGCTGGACCCACTTCTGACTTCCCATCGTGCCCCGTGGTAGCGGTCACTAACGCATGATTCGTAGCGTTGATAAACATATTAGCTGGACCCACTTCTGACATCCCATCGTGCCCCGTGGTAGCGGTCACTAACGCATGATTCGTAGCGTTGATAAACATATTAGCTGGACCCACTTCTGACATCCCATCGTGCCCCGTGGTAGCGGTCACTAACGCATGATTCGTAGCGTTGATAAACATATTAGCTGGACCCACCCCTGCCTTCCCATCGTGCCCCGTGGTAGCGGTCACTAACGCATGATTCGTAGCGTTGATAAACATATTAGCTGGACCCACTCCTGACTTCCCATCGTGCCCCGTGGTAGCGGTCACTAACGTGGATCGCGTGGCTCGTATCGTTGTTAAACATACTTGAACTGTAAAGGTAAGAATAATTAAGAGGCCTGACACTCATCCCGGCATACTTATCAACATACAGAAAGTCCCACTTGCCTCTTCGTATATTTGTCTGTTAAATTACTACCAAGAACAGAATTTTAAAAAAATGTCGACTGGAAGAACATCAACGACCGAACAGCAACAACAAAAACACTGCCAAGAACCGAACAAAAAGTGACCCCCTACGTGTTCCTCCCACGAAGAGGACTGAAGGAAAACAACGATTACTGGCAGAGGCGTCCTGATGATACTCCCTGTGTTATAATTGTTCTCCCTTCAGGCCAAGCGCACGCACACTGACGCGGGCACCAGTAACTAATCAGCCGTCTTGGTGATACTCCCTGTGTTATAATTGTTCTCCCTTCAGGCCAAGCGCACGCACACTGACGCGGGCACCAGTAACTAATCAGCCGTCTTAATGATACTCCCTGTGTTATAATTGTTCTCCCTTCAGGCCAAGCTCGCGCACACTGACGCAATCTTCCCTCTTGATGATACTTCCTATATTATCATTATTATAATTTATTTTATTTTATTTTATTTTATTTATTATTTTTTTTTTTACGCCGTGGCCTATTGCGCTGGTAGGCTTCATCCCGGTGGGGCCTGATGGTCGGTCCAGCCCGTTCTGGCGGAGGCGAGTGTTTATAGTGGCGCCATCTTGTGTTGGCCGCCCCCCGGGAACTCATCTTTGAGCCTCTCTTTCGAGAGATTATCTAGAGCCCGGGTTGATGGGTGGTCTTCAGGCCAGCATGTGGGTAGTCTTAGGCCACTCGGCGGTGACTGAAAAACCTCAGCTGTGCGGCGGCCAGGATTCGAACCCGCGTCCCTCCTGGAGTTCCTGAACGCGGGGCCGTCACGCTAACCATTCAGCCACCGCCTCCCCTAAATTATAACTCCCCTAAATTATAACTGTTCTTCCTTTAGGCCAAGCGCACGCACAGTGACGCGGGCACCAGTAACTAATCTGCCGTCTTAATACTCCCGGACCCATAGTTTCAAATGTTTCACGGCCTTGGGATCGCCGTGTCAAGAGCCTCTCGTAGAAGTTGTCGGGATTGCCACGGGTGTGTTTTGCAAGATTTCTAGGCCATGGACGAGTACTACACGCTTGGGAACCCGACGCATTATTTCCGTGGCCTTAGAAAATTATCGTATCCAGAGACCGAAGCGTGGGAGAATACGAGTCCAGGTGTTTTAAATGTTTTTCCTTCAGGCCAAACGCACGCACACTGTGACGCGGGCGGCTGTAACTTTTCTGCCGCGGGGGAGGGCTCCGGAAAAACCCCGCGGTGTTGTGACGGGGCAAGGGCGGGGAGGGCGGGACGCGGGTTCGGGGTGGGGGGGGGAGGTGGGGGGGGGGGCGACAATCTGATCAGGAGGAAAAGTGGAAAGAAAAAAAGTGATGAATTAAATATATGAGGAAAAAATGTGGGAATCTGGACTTCATTGTAAGAGAGAGAGAGAGAGAGAGAGAGAGAGAGAGAGAGAGAGAGAGAGAGAGAGAGAGAGAGAGAGAGAGAGAGAGAGAGAGAGAGAGAGAGAGAGAGAGAGAGAGAGAGAGAGAGAGAGAGAGAGAGAGAGAGAGTCCAATCTAAGACAAAAACAGCTTGATGAAAGGACAAAAAGAACAAGTGAAATTTAAGCTGAAAAAGAAAACCTGAAAACCAACGCAAAATTAGAAGAAAAAAAATGCAGGAAATAGAAAAATATTTGGAAGGGAAATCATTTGTGCTTCATGCAAATGTCTGGGAAAGAACCCCAGAAAATTTTGCATCAGCCGAAGAGGAAAGAAGGAGTTATATGGACCTTAGGGGGAAACATAGCGAGATACAAAGATAAATAACTCACATTTAAAGGAAAGAGGGATTTATATGAAGGGCTAAATAAAATATGCGAAAAATTGTTACAAGAGAAAAGACTAATTCAACACATCAACACACACACTCACTCTCTCTCTCTCTCTCTCTCTCTCTCTCTCTCTCTCTCTCTCTCTCTCTCTCTCTCTCTCTCTCTCTCTCAGATTTACGCCCATAAAATATTTAATATTAACGGACATGAAATTCGTGCACATGAAAATATACGCACATACACTTACGCACATAACAATTTACGCATGTACACACACACACATACACATACAGACTACCACCTCCGTTACTACTACTACTACTACTATTACTACTTAACTACTTAACTACCTAACTAATTAACTATGAACTGATAAAAAGGGGAGGAAACAAGGGAATGGGGGGAGGGGGAGGAGGAGGAAGGGAGGGAGGAAGAGGAGAAGGAGAGGAGGGAGGAAGAGGAAGAAGAGAGGGGAAGAATGGCTGGCTATTTGCTATCTGGACGTAAAGAGAGGAGGAGGGAAGGTGCGTGTGTGTGTGTGTGCGTGTGTGTGTTACCTGCGCTGATAGTCGTGTGAGGCAGTTAAGATTTCAATACCTGTCAGTATGAAATGAATGAACAGTGCAATGATCTTTTTAGTGTTTTGAGGTAAAACTGAATCACCTGTCAGTCTTTGTCATTAAGAAGGTATTGGTTGGCTTAGGAGTCGTGTGAGGGAAGACGTAAGTAGTAAGTATTGGAACATTAAGGTTTGGTGTAGTTTTGTGACCCTGGTGGTAGTGTGACCCTTCCTCTGTACCGTGAACCTAAGGAAACACACATTTGACAAGGCTTTCCTAGGAGTTGTGGGCATTTCCAGGGGTAGTTTTGTGACCCTGGTGGTAGTGTGACCCTTCCTCTGTACCATGAACCTAAGGAAACACACATTTGACAAGACTTTCCTAGGAGTCATGGGCATTTCCAGGGGTAGTTATGTGGCCCTGGTGACAGTTTGACCTCTCCTCAGTACCGTGAACCTAAGGAAACACACATTTGACAAGGCTTTCCTAGGAGTTGTGGGCATTTCCAGGGGTAGTTTTGTGACCCTGGTGGTAGTTTGACCCATCCTCTGTACTGTGAACCTAAAGAAACACACATGTGACAAGACTTTCCTAGGAGTTGTGGGCATTTCCAGGGGTAGTTCTGTGACCCTGGTGGTAGTGTGACCCTTCCTCGTACCGTGAACCTAAGAAACACATATTTGCCAAGGTTTTCATAGGAGTTGTGGGCATTTCCAGGGGTAGTTTTGTGACCCTGGTGGTAGTGTGACCCTTCCTCTGTGCCGTGAACCTAAGGAAACACACATTTGCCAAGGCTTTCCTAGGAGTTGTGGGCATTTCCAGGGGTAGTTTTGTGACCCTGGTGGTAGTTTGACCTCTCCTCAGTACCGTGAACCTAAGGAAACACACATTTGACAAGGCTTTCCTAGGAGTTGTGGGCATTTCCAGGGGTAGTTTTGTGACCCTGGTGGTAGTGTGACCCTTCCTCAGTACCGTGAACCTAAGGAAACACACATTTGACAAGGCTTTCCTAGGAATTGTGGGCATTTCCAGGGGTAGTGCTGTGACCCTGGTGGTAGTGTGACCCTTCCTCTGTACTGTGAACCTAAAGAAACACACATTTGACAAGCCTTTCCTAGGAGTTGTGGGCATTTCCAGGGGTAGTTTTGTGACCCTGGTGGTAGTTTGACCTCTCCTCAGTACCGTGAACCTAAGGAAGCACACATTTGACAAGGCTTTCCTAGGAGTTGTGGGCATTTCCAGGGGTAATGCTGTGACCCTGGTGGTAGTTTGACCCATCCTCTGTACTGTGAACCTAAAGAAACACACATTTGACAAGACTTTCCTAGGAGTCATGGGCATTTCCAGGGGTAGTTCTGTGACCCTGGTGGTAGTGTGACCCTTCCTCGTACCGTGAACCTAAGAAACACATATTTGCCAAGGTTTTCATAGGAGTTGTGGGCATTTCCAGGGGTAGTTTTATGACCCTGGTGGTAGTGTGACCCTTCCTCTGTACCATGAACCTAAGGAAACACACATTTGACAAGGCTTTCCTAGGAGTTGTGGGCATTTCCAGGGGTAGTTGTGTGACCCTGGTGGTAGTGTGACCCTTCCTCTGTACTGTGAACCTAAAGAAACACACATTTGACAAGACTTTCCTAGGAGTCATGGGCATTTCCAGGGGTAGTTTTGTGACCCTGGTGACAGCTTGACCCTTCCTCTGTACTTTGAGCCTAAAAAATCACTAAGGAAAACTCGACTGAGCTCCATTTTGCCCTTTGAAATTTGTTGAAGTGAGGGTCAAATAGTTACACATGGTTACCCTGTTCACTTATATAGCCTGTGGTAATTAAAGGGAGTGATCCAGAGGTGCGCGCGGCCTCAGTGCTCATCTTCGGAGTAATAATTTTTTTTTTTTTACAACAAAGGAGGCAGCTCAAGGGCACACAAAAAAGAAAACAATGATAAAAAAAAGCCCGCTACTCGCTGCTCCCAAAAAAGAAACAAAAGAGGTGGCCGAAAGAGAGGTCAATTTCGGGAGGAGAGGTGTCCTGATACCCTCCTTTTGAAAGAGTTCAAGTCGTAGGCAGGAGGAAATACAGATGAAGGAAGATTGTTCCAGAGTTTACCAGCGTGAGGGATGAAAGAGTGAAGATGCTGGTTAAGTCTTGCATAAGGGGTTTGGACAGTATAGGGATGAGCATGAGTAGAAAGTCGTGTGCAGCGGGGCCGCGGGAGAGGGGGAGGCATGCAGTTAGAAAGTTCAGAAGAGCAGTCAGCGTGGAAATATCGATAGAAGATAGAAAGAGAGGCAACATCGCGGTGGAATTTAAGAGGTAGAAGACTATCAGTAGGAGGAGGAGAGCTGATGAGACGAAGAGCCTTAGACTCCACTCTGTCCAGAAGAGCTGTGTGGGTGGAGCCCCCCCACACATGAGATGCATACTCCATACGAGGGCGGACAAGGCCCCTGTATATGGACAGCAACTGTGCAGGGGAGAAGAACTGGCGGAGACGATACAGAACGCCCAACCTCGAGGAAGCTGATTTAGCGAGAGAGGAGATATGAAGTTTCCAGTTGAGATTTTGAGTTAAGGATAGACCGAGGATGTTTAGTGTTGAAGATGGTGACAGCTGAGTGTTGTCAAAGAATAGGGGATAGGTGTTTGGAAGATTGTGTCGAGTTGATAGGTGGAGAAATTGAGTTTTTGAGGCATTGAAGGACACAAGGTTCCTTCTGCCCCTGTCGGAAATGATAGCAAGGTCTGAGGTTAAGTGTTCTGCAGCCTCCAGTCTGGGGTTGTGTACTTCCTGTTGAGAGGGTCTTCTATTGAAAGAAGTTGAATAATGCAGAATGGAGTCGTCGGCGTATGAGTGGACAGGACAGTTTGTTATGGAAAGAAGATCATTGATGAATAACAGGAAGAGAGTGGGTGATAGGACAGAGCCCTGTGGAACACCACTGTTGATAGGTTTAGGGGAAGAGCAGTGACCGTCTACCACTGCAGAGATAGAACGGCCGGAAAGGAAACTGGAGATAAAGGAACAGAGAGAGGGATAGAATCCGAAAGAGGGCAGTTTAGAAAGCAAAGACTGGTGCCAGACTCTATCGAAGGCTTTCGATATGTCTAGCGCAACAGAGAAATTTTCACCGAAACGGCTAAGAGAGGATGACCAAGAGTCAGTTAAGAGAGCAAGAAGATCGCCAGTAGAACGCCCCTTGCGGAATCCATACTGGCGATCAGATAGAAGGTTAGAAGGGGAAAGGTGCTTTTGAATCTTCTGGTTAAGGATTGATTCAAAAGCTTTAGGTAGCGAGGTCATTCTTTGTTGATTTATATTGAAAGACATTCTAACTTAACCTACCCCAACAAAGCCTTTAATGATTACCAAACGCTTGACCCAGAAAACTCGTATTTGTTTCCTTACTAATGAGACTTTCTATATAACAATGTGAGGTCATTCTTTGTTGATTCATATGGAAAGACACCCTAAACTTAACCTAACCTAACAAAGCCCTGAATAGTTACCATACATCTTGACTCAGAAAACTCATATTTGCTTCCTTAGTAATGAGACTTTCTATATAACAATGTGAGGTCATTCTTTGTTGATTCATATGGAAAGACACCCTAAACTTAACCTAACCTAACAAAGCCCTGAATAGTTACCAAACATCTTGACTCAAAAAACTCATATTTGCTTACTTAGTAATGAGACTTTCTATATAACAATGTGAGGTCATTGATTTATACCATACAGACTTCACCCCTTCCCAGGCAATCTATACACTGAGACACCCCTGGATTGTGAGTCCCTGCCCGTGCACAGCCTCAAGGTGCCTGTGATGGACGAGGGGGGCCGGGCCAGCTTCACGGCGGTGCATGTGCCGGTGCGCGACAGGAACGAAAACCCACCAGTCTTTACGCTGCTGGAGTACCAGGCACTGACATGGCTCCCAGGACGATCACTCTCAAGGTGGGGAACAGGGAGGAGAATATAGGGAAACAGGAAGAGAAGCAGAGAGAAAAAAAGAGATGAGGAAGAGGAAGAGAAAAATCAAGCAAAAAAAAAATAGAATGAAGACTAAATTAATGAAAAAAATGTAAGATTGCAGGGAAGAGGATGAAGGCTGTGTTTGTATTCCCTAGTGGTAGTGTGGCAAGGCTTATGTACCATGAACGTCCAGAAACACTCATTAGAAGCTGACTATCTCCTGCGTGGCCTTGCGAAATAGTTGTTGAGACAGATGAAGGTCTTACATAAGTACCCTCACCTAGCTACTCATTTTGGCTGTTATGCTGTGTCCATTCTCTGTAAAGGGCCATTAGGTTTACTATATAATCCATTGTTTATTTGGCCAGCACACAGTGAGGTCGTTTTCTCTTTTCTAACCTACATATATATCCCTCTTAAGAACCTGTAAGTGTAATATTTTTTGTCTATGCCCTTTACCTAGCTACTCATTTTGGCTGTTATGCTGTGTCCATTGTCTGTCAAGGGCTATGAGGTTTACTATATAATCCATTGTGTATTTGGCCAACAGTGAGGATGTTTTCTCTTTTCTAACCTACATACATATCCCTCTTAAGAACCTGTAAGTGTAATATTTTTTGTCTCATTTCCCTTAGCTAGCTGCAGAATTTGGTTGTCACATTATGTCTATGCTCTCCATCACAGGTTGAGGGCAGTGACGCAGGTGAAGGAGTGAACAGTGAAAGAGAGCGAGGATACATGCCTTAATTTCAATGCACCCTTTCCTAGCTACTAATTTTGGCACATTCTCTCCATCACAGGTTGAGGCCAGTGAAGGGGTCAACAGTGAAGTGAGGTACTGCATGTATGAAGCCAACAGTTCCGAGGCCCTGGAGCTCTTCCCGGTCAACCCAACCACCGGCGAGGTCACTGCGGCCCAGAGCATCCACAGCCAAGGTAATTCATCCAAGACTCACTCGCAGGCAGGGGCGTAGAGTCAGTTTTTCATCATCATCATCATCATCGTTTAACGTCCATTTATTCCCTATGGTGGGCGGGATATGAGTCTCCTCCACTGTTGCCGGTCCATAGCTATTTCTTCCGTGATGTTCAGTCTCCTCATATCTTCCTCCATGTCTTCCTTGGCCTTCCTGCTGGTCTTCTACCCTCTACCTCAAAGTTCACTGCACGTCAGATGTTCATTTTGTACCTACATTTTCTCTGTGTCATCATTTTCCTTCATAACAGTTAGTATTTCTGTGTTCTGAGTCTTGTTATTTCTCTGGTATGTTCATTTTCTGTCTTTATTTTCTCTGTGTCATCATTTTCCTTCATAACAGTTAGTATTTCTGTGTTCTGAGTCTTGTTATTTCTCTGGTATGTTCATTTTCTGTCTTTATTTTCTCTGTGTCATCATTTTTCTTTGTAACAGTTAGTATTTCTGTGTTCTTCCAATTTTGTATCTTGATCTGCCTTCTTTACTGTAAAAAGTGTGAGTTTGGATGCACAAGTTATTACTGTATATAGAGAGACTGTTCCATTAGTCCTACAAGCATCAATGAACTTCCAGAATCTTACAGAGAATGAATGTACCAGTTTTATCTTCCAATTTTGTATCTTGATCTCCCTTCTTTACTGTAAAAAGTGTGAATTTGGACGCACAAGTTATTACTGTATATAGAGAAACTGTCAGAGCTGGGACTACCGATTGACATTTGGGATCGGTACTACCGGCGGTAGATTACTGCTACCGATACCGATCATTCGGTATTTTGAAGAAACTACCGAATACCGCTACCGATCGCATGATTGGCAGTCAATCGGTATCGTTAGATTGAAAAAGATCTCGCGTGACTTTTGTGTTAAGACTTAAGAGAAGACGACCCCGGCAAAATGAAACGGACAAGTTTCAACACGTTCGAGCGCATCTATGGGAAGCAGTTAGCAGGAAATTCCAGGTATTACTTTGACGTCATCACGCTTAGCCAATCACCGGCCGTTCTGGGCGTTCTCAGCCAATCAGAGGCAGCCACGACCTAGCAGATTCTCGCTCCCGCCAAAAGTTTTGGCGGGAGCCCCACTCGTGTTTGGCCTGCCGACGCGAGTAGCCTACACCTACGCTCTAGCTCCTACGCTCTCGACAACGTGCTCAGCCTCATCGCCTAGTGTTTTAAGTGGCAGTGTTTTTAAGTCCACCCCGCGCAGCAGCACTTAATCGTTTTGTGCTTTTAACTTTTCAAGTGATTTTCCTTTTTTAAACTTTATTTTACATTAAAAAAGTTTTTTAATCTACCGATACCGAATCTATACCGATCGGTAGATTTCTGAAAAATCTACCGATCTACCGATACCGATTGGACGCGGCTCGCTACCGACTACCGATACCGGTGGTAGATTTTTTCTACAGAATCCCAGCTCTGGAAACTGTTCCATTAGTTCCATAAGCATTGATGAACTTCCAGAATCTTACAGAGAATGAATGTACCAGTTTTATCTTCCAATCTTGTATCTTGATCTGTCTCCTTTACTGTAAAAAGTGTGAGTTTGGACGCACAAGTTATTACCATATAAAGAGAAACTGTTCCATTAGTTCTATAAGCATCAGTGAACTTCCAAAATCTTACAGAGAATGAATGTTCCAGTTTTATCTTCCAATTTTGTATCTTGATCTCCCTTCTTTACTGTAAAAAGTGTGAGTTTGGACGCACAAGTTATTACTGTATATAGAGAAACTGTTCCATTAGTTCCATAAGCATCGGTGAACTTCCAAAATCTTACAGTGAATGAATGTACAAGTTTTATCTTCCAATTTTGTATCTTTATCTCCCTTCTTTACTGTAAAAAGTGTGAATTTGGACGCACAAGTTATTACTGTATATAGAGAAACTGTTCCATTAGTTCCATAAGCATCGGTGAACTTCCAGAATCTTACAGAGAATGAATGTACCAGTTTTATCTTCCAATTTTGTATCTTGATCTGCCTTCATGACTGTTAAAAAGTGAATTTGGACGCACAAGTGATTACCATATAAAGAGAGACTGTTCCATAAGTTCTATAAGCATCGGTGAACTTCCAGAATCTTACAGAGAATGAAATGTACCAGTTCTTCATCCGTGGTGAGGATAGCGGCTCCCCACACCACCACGCAGATGTGCTGGTTACCATCTTCCTGCTGCCCCCGCACGAGGACCCCCGCACTGTGCCAGGAAGCATGCACAGTTCTTCATCAGGGAGGACGCCCCAATCGGTGAGCACCCACACCAAGCAGTATTATCACACACACACACATACATCAATGGACTTGGAGGTCATACACTCATTTCTCAGATAACACATTAACCCGTCTGCTGCAAATGGCACGGATTTGGCTTTCACTGGTAGCCTGGTAACATATACTCCCAGGTCTTTCTCTGCCTCTGTGGTGGATAATGGAGTGTTTCCCATGTGGTATTGGTGTGCTGGATATCCCTTCACTGGTAGCCTGGTAACATACACTCCCAGGTCTTTCTCTGCCTCTGTGGTGGATAATGGAGTGTTTCCCATGTGGTATTGGTGTGCTGGATATCCCTTCACCTGGTAACATACACTCCCAGGTCTTTCTCTGCCTCTGTGGTGGATAGTGGAGTGTTTCCCATGTGGTATTGGTGTGCTGGATATCCCTTCACTGGTAGCCTGGTAACATACACTCCCATGTCTTTCTCTGCCTCTGTGGTGGATAGTGGAGTGTTTCCCATGTGGTATTGGTATGTTGGATATCCCTTCACTGGTAGCCTGGTAACATACACTCCCAGGTCTTTCTCTGCCTCTGTGGTGGATAGTGGAGTGTTTCCCATGTGGTATTGGTATGTTGGATATCCCTTCACTGGTAGCCTGGTAACATATACTCCCAGGTCTTTCTCTGCCTCTGTGGTGGATAGTGGAGTGTTTCCCATGTGGTATTGGTGTGCTGGATATCCCTTCACTGGTAGCCTGGTAACATATACTCCCAGGTCTTTCTCTGCCTCTGTGGTGGATAGTGGAGTGTTTCCCATGTGGTATTGGTGTGCTGGATATCCCTTCACTGGTAGCCTGGTAACATACACTCCCAGGTCTTTCTCTGCCTCTGTGGTGGATAGTGGAGTGTTTCCTATGTGGTATTGGTGTGCTGGATATCCCTTCACTGGTAGCCTGGTAACATATAGTCCCAGGTCTTTCTCTGCCTCTGTGGTGGATAGTGGAGTGTTTCCCATGTGGTATTGGTGTGCTGAATATCCCTTTACTGGTAGCCTGGTAACATATAGTCCCAGGTCTTTCTCTGCCTCTGTGGTGGATAGTGGAGTGTTTCCCATGTGGTATTGATGTGCTGGATATCCCTTCACTGGTAGCCTGGTAACATACACTCCCAGGTCTTTCTCTGCCTCTGTGGTGGATAGTGGAGTGTTTCCCATGTGGTATTGGTATGCTGGATATCCTTTCTCTGGTAGCCTGGTAACATATACTCCCAGGTCTTTCTCTGCCTCTGTGGTGGATGGTGGAGTGTTTCCCATGTGGTATTGGTGTGCTGGATATCCCTTCACTGGTAGCCTGGTAACATACACTCCCAGGTCTTCCTCTGCCTCTGTGGTGGATAGTGGAGTGTTTCCCATGTGGTATTGATGTGCTGGATATCCCTTCACTGGTAGCCTGGTAACATACACTCCCAGGTCTTTCTCTGCCTCTGTGGTGGATAGTGGAGTGTTTCCCATGTGGTATTGGTGTGCTGGATATCCCTTCACTGGTAGCCTGGTAACATACACTCCCAGGTCTTTCTCTGCCTCTGTGGTGGATAGTGGAGTGTTTCCCATGTGGTATTGGTGTGCTGGATATCCCCTCCCAAGGTGCAGGACTTTACATTTTTCTTCATTGAATTGTAGCAGCCACTTTTTGTCCCATTCCTGTAACTTGGTGACGTCTTCTGGTAGGAAATCCACACTCAAGGGGTTAAAATTTGTAATAATACATAACGTTTTACATAGCAATCATTATCTTGCTGGGACTCTAAGTAACCCTAGGCCAGTAAGAATGGAACGGTAGAAAGGTGCGCTGGTCTGCTATGGGCATAACTAAGGCTCAGAGGGTAGCAAAAAACAAAGTATGGAAGTGATATTCAGCTTGGAGATATAGGAAAAGGAAGGTACAAGGCCACTATAAACTATACATTTCTTACACATTCCAAATCACTCTGCAATATATATCAATGACCTGTTAGTTAAGGGTGAAGGAAGCAGAATTATAGGAAGTGGAGAGGGTGTATACAGGAAGACTTGGCACTGATGGGAGTGGATGAGCATCAGGCAGAAGACAGCATAGAATGGAGGAGAGCCATAAAGCATCCAACCGCTCAGGAATATATACCAATAACCTGTTAGTTAAGGGTGAAGGAAGCAGAAGGATAGGAAGTGGAGAGGGTGAATACAGGAAGACTTGGCACTGATGGGAGTGGATGAGCATCAGGCAGAAGACAGAGTAGAATGGAGGAGACCCATAAAGCATCCAACCGCTCAGGAATATATACCAATAACCTGTTAGTTAAGGGTGAAGGAAGCAGGATAGGAAGTGGAGAGGGTGGATACAGGAAGACTTGGCACTGATGGGAGTGGATGAGCATCAGGCAGAAGACAGAGTAGAATGGAGGAGACCCATAAAGTGCAGAGTGAAAATGGACGTTAAACAAGATGATGATGAACCTGTTAGTTGGATTTTACAGCTGAAAATTGAATCAGTCTTTGGCGAGTGGGTGTGACGCTCTCATTCTCCGCAAGCCCTCACGCCGCCCCCTTTCTGCCACAGGTGTGATAAGCATAGGCGCTGAGGTGGACTTTGGGCACGTGCAGCAGGTGGTAACGATGGTCGTGGCCACAGACGGAGGGGTGCCGCCACTGTCCGCCACGGCCCTGGTCAATTTAACGATCACCGATGTGAACGACAACTCCCAGGTCTTCACGCTGCCGTCCTGCACCGCCACGGTCAGGGAGGATGCACTGCAGGGGGCCAGTGTGCTGCAGGTTTGCAAGTGCCTCTTCTTCCAATGAACCTCCTCCTCCTCCTCCTCCTCTTCCTCCTCCTCCTCCTTTGTCTCATCTGACCTCAATGCATTCCCTTCCTTTTCCCCTCCACCACACAGCCTTTAGGCCTGCCCAACAGCCTCCTCCTTTGCCCTAACCACTAAATTCTTAACTCTTGAATAGTCTGTTAGCCTTTTTGTTAGCTGTTTTTTACTTTTCTAAGTAGTTGGTGTTCAGTGTTATAGTTAATGTTTAAGGCGCGAACTGCTGTCTCACGTCAGGTCCGGTGTACCGTTGCCTGCTACACACTGAACCTTCGAGTCACACCTGGACACAAAACTGTCGCAGAGAAACACTCATCCGTTGCGTGACAATTAATTGCCAGTGTCGTTACCCTCGGCACGCCTTTGAGACGGGTGGGGTTTACAACAATAGATAAGGTTGTGTGAAAAGAGGTAATGTTATCCGTAGTCTCCTAATAGTTACAATGTGATAACAAGGACAAGTCTGGAGAACCTTAGAAGCATCGGCAGTCAGCACCACTAACTCCTAATACTCCGTTTTTCAGGTCTACAGTACTATAAAAGAAAATCCTGTCACCAAGCTGTGAAATCACTGTTGTAACAAATCTCACTGAAATATGTAACTCCAGCATAATTGATTAAAGTAATTCCAGCATTAATAAACATCAAATTAAAAAGACAAATTTCCACCTATCCCCCGCTCGTAACGAACGTGGATGACTGACATCGTTGACGCCAAAAATAATTCCCGTAACGGGTAACAGTGGTATGTCAAGCAAAGGGTAAGTAAGACTTGTCTGCTTACTTCCAAAGCTTACAGATATTCACATGCTGGTTACAATAAAAGTTAGGGGCAGCATCTGCTCAAGTTAAGTCTGTTAGTGCAGAGAAAAAGTCTGTTTTAAGCAGAAGCACATGAGGTTCAAGGTTAAATTGTACCTATCCCTATGTTAGTCTACACCCTCGGTTATTACGGCTCCAATTAAATTAAGAAGACTGACTGCCTTGCATCAACTCAGCAATAAAAGAAAATAGTGGGTTAGAGTGAAAAGTATTACTCAAGCACTCCCCTTCTCGCATGAAAAAGATGCAGGCAAAAGCTTAGGAACCAAACATAAATTAGTAGATGCGAGGATGCAGGTTATAGTCGTGTGGTGGAAAGATACACAAAGCAGCGTCAGGCTGAACCTCAAGCCGGCGCTAGTCTTTGGAGACGATCACTATGCACCATTCTGTGCGAAAAAAAAAGATCGTGAAGCTCAAATTTCCAACCACCTATTTATCTGACTATTTCTGCCTAAACCACGGGTAAAAGAACACACCAAGGATTTTTTTTTTTTTTTTTTATTATTATTATTACCGCTGGTGACACCCAAAAAGGTTTAGGTCAGAGGGTCGAAGGCCCCCCTCCCTGACAAATGTGTCGACGGCAAAAGAAAAAAAAGGCCCATAAAAGTTGGCTGATAAAACCGTGTAGGTTGCCAGTGGGGCTGTAGTCAAGGGATACTGCACTCCTTCGAAGAGGAACTTTAAGGACAATCATGTACATAAGGAACTCTAGTAATAATCTAGCATTAGCTACAGTAATGGTTTCTCCATCTGTCTAGTTTCCCTGATTAAAACACGAGATCAAATCAGTAGATAGCCTATTGGCGTCCACTGGCCTATTAAAAAGGCCTGGTTTGCACAGTGTCCACAGCAAAATTTACACCCTTTACGAGGCTGTGTTGCCCATCTTCCCCAAGTGTTTCAAGAAAAAGTGACCGAAACGCATCATAATCCTTCCGTCCTGTGAACGCGCTCCTGTTTATGAGGACCGGCGTTCCCATTCCCGGGATTGACCTTCGAGCGGCTGAGAGATATTTCATCTCCCGGATTTGACACGAATGAAATGTCCATGACAATCTCACTTTGAAACAAGAAGTCCCTGGCCGAATAATCTGCCTCCCTTGCTACCCTGGGAAAGGCCTAACTGCTGTTGCTGTTAGCGGGTGATTAGGGGCAGAAGCCATTGTGGGATTAGTATAGGTGAGTACCTCTTGGTTGCTCATGCAGCGTAGAAGAAGGAGGAGGCGCCCTTTGAAGACTGCTCCAACCCCTTACATGAGAACAGTTGCCGTTATCCTTGACGGCACTGTTCTTTCTCTCTGCCCACCCCTCATAGTCCTCGGTGAGAGCTTGTCACAGCGGGTCAGGTTTCTCTGCCATTAAAAGAGTTACTAGTAAAATGAGTAAAATGGTAAAAGAAAAAAAAATATTGCTGCAAAGATAATTAAAGTAATAATTATTCACCGCTAAGTATGTGCTCACTCCTCCCCGATGCTTCTAAAATGCATAATAAAAGAGGAAAAAGAATAATGAGTGAGGCTTAGCAAGACAAAACTTCTCCACTGTGCAATAAAACACATAAAAGAAAGGAGAAAAGAAAATGAATGATTATACATAAAATGCGTAACAATGTTACTCAAGAAAAATATTAAACATCCACACACCAGAAAAATCAACAGCTGAAAAATCTAATAGATAAGACGCGGCCCCACAAACACGTGAACATAATAATAGTAATTCACCTGAAATACTGTTGCCAGTGGTGTAATTACTGAAACCGTATCAATGAGTGTCAGCTATAATGTGTTAAAAACCTCGAAGACAGCAACTCGATGCCCCACTACTCAGCACGCTCGCGTCCTTCCCTCGCCGGTGGCAAGGGCAGGGCTGCAGGGGTGGCAGGGTCTGTCCCCGTCTGGTAGCAGGGGAGGTGTGGTGGCGGGCAGACAATATCCCACCAGTCACCCTCAAAGGTCCGAGTTGCCTGGCGAAGATAAAGTCACCTACGACGAGTTGTGTCGTGAGGAAGAAACAAGTGCCTGGACACCTCAAGGAAACTTGGTTGTGTGGAGGTCTTGGCGAGGCCTTGGGCTGTGTGGAGGTGCGGGGCGGGGCGCGTGGGCTGTGTGGAGGTGCGGGGCGGGGCGCGCGGGCTGTGTGGAGGTGCGAGGCGGGGCGCGCAGGCTGTGTGGAGGTGCAAGGCGGGGCGCGCGGGCTGTGTGGAGGTGCGGGGCGGGGCGCGTGGGCTGTGTGGAGGTGCGGGGCGGGGCGCGTGGGCTGTGTGGAGGTGCGAGGCAGGGCGCGCAGGCTGTGTGGAGGTGCGAGGCAGGGCCTGGGCTGTGTGGAGGTGCAGGGGCGCGTGGGCTGTGTGGAGGTCAGGGGGCGGGCGTGGGCTGTGTGGAGGTGCAAGGCGGGCTGTGGGCTGTGTGGAGGTGCGGGGCAGGGCGCGCAGGCTGTGTGGAGGTGCAAGGCGGCTGTGTGGGCTGTGTGGAGGTGCGGGGCAGGCGGCGCGGGCTGTGGAGGTGCAAGGCAGGCCTTGGGCTGTGTGGAGGTCGAGGCAGGGCGCAGGCTGTGTGGAGGTGCAAAGCAGAGGCCTTGTGGGCTGTGTGGAGGTCTGAGGCAGGCGCAGGCTGTGTGGAGGTGCAAGGTGGTATGTGGGCTGTGTGGAGGAGTCTGGGCCTTGTGGGTTGTGTGGAGGCAAGGCGGGGCTGTGTGGAGCTGTTGAGGCGGGGCTGGGCTGTGTGGAGGTCGAGGCAGGCGCTGGCTGTGTGGAGGTGCAAGGCAGGGGTAGCATGGGCTGTGTGGAGGTGCAAGGCGGTAGCGTGGGCTGTGTGGAGAGTGGGAGGCCTTGTGGGCTGTGTGGAGGTGCAAGGCAGGCTGTGGGCTGTGTGGAGGTGCAAGGCGGGCGCATGGGCTGTGTGGAGTGCAGGGGCGCGTGGGCTGTGTGGAGGTCTGAGGCAGGCGCGCCGGCTGTGTGGAGGTGCAAGGCGAGTGTGGGCTGTGTGGAGGTGCAGGCGGGGCGTGTGGGCTGTGTGGAGGTGCGGGGCAGGGGCGTGGGCTGTGTGGAGGTGCAGGGGCAGGCGCGTGGGCTGTGTGGAGGTCAGGGCGGGGTGCGTGGGCTGTGTGGAGGTGCAGGGCAGGCGCATGGGCTGTGTGGAGCTGCAAGAGTTGTGGGCTGTGTGGAGGTCTTGGTGGCGTGGGCTGTGTGGAGGTCTTGGGCGTGGCGTGGGCTGTGTGGGGTGCAGGGCGGGGCGCGTGGGCTGTGTGGAGGTGCGGGGCAGGCGCGCAGGCTGTGTGGAGGCACAGGGGCAGGAGGCTGTGTGGAGGTGCGAGGCGGGGCGCGTGGGCTGTGTGGAGGTGCGAGGCAGGGCGCGCAGGCTGTGTGGAGGTGCGGGGCGGGGCGCGCAGGCTGTGTGGAGGTGCGGGGCAGAGGCATGGGCTGTGTGGAGGTGGGGCAGGCGCAGGCTGTGTGGAGGTCTGGGGCAGGCGCGCAGGCTGAGTGGAGGTGCGGGGCAGGGCGCGCAGGCTGTGTGGAGGTGCGAGGCAGGGCGCGCGGGCTGTGTGGAGGTGCGGGGCAGGGCGTGCGGGCTGTGTGGAGGTGCGGGGCAGGGCGCGCAGGCTGTGTGGAGGTCTTGGGGCAGGCGCAGGCTGTGTGGAGGTCTTGGGGCAGGCGGCATGGGCTGTGTGGAGGTGCAGGCAGGCGGCGCAGGCTGTGTGGAGGTGCGGGGCAAGGCGCGTGGGCTGTGTGGAGGTGAGGGCAGGCCCTGTGGGCTGTGTGTGGAGTGCAGGCGGGCAGGGCGCAGGCTGTGTGGAGTCAAGGGGCAGGGCGCGTGGGCTGTGTGGAGGTGCAGGGGCAGGCGCGTGGGCTGTGTGGAGGTGCTTGGGCAGGCTGGCGTGGGCTGTGTGGAGGTGCGGGGCAAGGCGCGTGGGCTGTGTGGAGGTGCGGGGCAGGGCGCGAGCAGGCTGTGTGGAGGTGCGGGCAGGCGCGTGGGCTGTGTGGAGGTCTGGGGCAGGCGCGTGGGCTGTGTGGAGGTGCAGGCAGGCAGTGCGCGGGCTGTGTGGAGGTGCGAGGCGGGGTCTGTGGGCTGTGTGGAGGTCTTGAGGGCAGGGGCGCGTGGGCTGTGGAGGTCGCGAGGCAGAGGCGTGGGCTGTGTGGAGGTGAGGCAGGCGCGTGGGCTGTGTGTGGAGGTGCAGGGTGGCGTGGGCTGTGTGGAGGTGCGAGGCGGGGTGCGCGGGCTGTGTGGAGGTGCGGGGCAGGGCGCGTGGGCTGTGTGGAGGTGCGGGGCAGGGCGCGTGGGCTGTGTGGAGGTGCGGGGCAGGGCGCGTGGGCTGTGTGGAGGTGCGGGGCAGGGCGCGTGGGCTGTGTGGAGGTGCGAGGCGGGGCGCGCAGGCTGTGTGGAGGTGCGGGGCAGGGGTCTGGCTGTGGAGGTCAGGGCAGGGCGCGTGGGCTGTGTGGAGGTCGCGGTGGCGCGCAGGCTGTGTGGGGTGTGAGGGCAGGGGTGCAGGCTGTGGAGGTGTGGGGCAGGGGCGTGGGCTGTGTGGAGGTCTGGAGGGCTGGCTGGGCTGTGTGGAGGTCTTGTGTAGGGTCTGTGCGGGCTGTGTGGAGGTCTGAGGCCCAGGGGCGTGCAGGCTGTGTGGGTGCAAGGCGGGGTATGTGGGGCTGTGTGGAGGTCTGAGGCAGGCGCGTGGGCTGTGTGGAGGTGCAGGGGCAGGGGCACGTGGGCTGTGTGGAGGTGCAGGCAGGCGCGTGGGCTGTGTGGAGGTCTTGGGGCCAAGCGTGGGCTGTGTGTGGAGGTGCGGGGCGGTGTGCAGGCTGTGTGGAGGTCTGGGTAGGCGTGCAGGCTGTGTGGAGGTGCAAGGCAGGGAGTGCAGGCTGTGTGGAGGTCTGAGCAGGTGGGCTGTGTGGAGGTAGGCTGGGCTGTGTGGAGGTGCAGGGGCAGGGCGTGCAGGCTGTGTGGAGGTGCAAAGAGGCGAGGGTGGGCTGTGTGGAGGTGCAAGGCCAGGCCTTGGGCTGTGTGGAGAGTCTGGCAGGGGCGGGCTGTGTGGAGGTGCTGGTGAGGCTGGGCTGTGTGGAGTCTGAGGCGTGGCAGGCTGTGTGGAGGTCTGGGGCAGGGGCGTGGGCTGTGTGGAGGTCTGGGGCAGAGGCGCGTGGGCTGTGTGGAGGTGCAAGGCGGGCCTTGTGGGCTGTGTGGAGAGTGCAGGGCAGGCGTGCGGGCTGTGTGGAGGTGCAGGGGCAGAGTGGCGTGGGCTGTGTGGAGGTGCAAGGCGGGCGCGCAGGCTGTGTGGAGGTGCAAAGGCGGGGCCCGGGCTGTGTGGAGGTGCAGGGGCAGGCGGCGCGGGCTGTGTGGAGGTGCAAGGCCTGGGGCAGGGCTGTGTGGAGGTGCTGGGGCAGAGGCCTTGGGCTGTGTGGAGGTGCGGGGCAGAGGCTGCGCGGGCTGTGTGGAGGTCTGAGGCAGGCGCATGGGCTGTGTGGAGGTCTGGTTCAGGCTGGCGTGGGCTGTGTGGAGGTCGCGGGGCAGGGCTGCAGGCTGTGTGGAGGTGCAAGGCAGAGCGTGGGCTGTGTGGAGGTGCAGGTAGGCGCGTGGGCTGTGTGGAGGTGCAAGGCAGAGGCGCGTGGGCTGTGTGGAGGTGCAGGCAGGGCACGTGGGCTGTGTGGAGGTCTGGGGGCAGGGCGCGTGGGCTGTGGAGGTCTGAGGCAGGGGCGGCGCTGGCTGTGTGGAGGTGCAGAGGCAGGGCCATGGGCTGTGTGGAGGTGCAGGGCAGGGCGCGTGGGCTGTGTGGAGGTGCAGGCAGGCGCGTGGGCTGTGTGGAGGTGCAGGGGCAGGCGCGTGGGCTGTGTGGAGGTGCGGGCAGGGCGCGTGGGCTGTGTGGAGGTGCAGGGCAGGTGGCGTGGGCTGTGTGGAGGTGGGGGCAGGCGCGTGGGCTGTGTGGAGGTGCAGGGGCAGAGCGCGTGGGCTGTGTGGAGGTCTGGGGCAGGCGCAGGCTGTGTGTGGAGGTGCAGGCGGGGTCTGTGGGCTGTGTGGAGGTGCGGGGCAGGGCGTGCGGGCTGTGTGGAGGTGCGGGGCAGGGCGCGCGGGCTGTGTGGAGGTGCAAGGCGGGGCGCGCAGGCTGTGTGGAGGTGCAAGGCGGGGCGCGCGGGCTGTGTGGAGGTGCGGGGCAGGGCGCGCGGGCTGTGTGGAGGTGCAAGGCTGGTGGCTGGCTGTGTGGAGGTCTGGGGCAGAGGCGCGGGCTGTGTGGAGGTGGGGCAGGCGCGTGGGCTGTGGAGGTGCAGGGGCCAGGCCTTGGGCTGTGTGGAGGTGTGGAGGCAGGCATGGGCTGTGTGGTCTGGCCAGAGGCGCACGGGCTGTGTGGAGGTGCAGGGGCAGGCGCGTGGGCTGTGTGGAGGTGCAGGGCAGGGCGCTGGGCTGTGTGGAGGTGCAAGGCGGTATGGGCTGTGTGGAGGCAGGGCAGGGCGTGGCTGTGTGGAGGTCTGAGGGCAGGGCGCCAGGCTGTGTGGAGGTGCAAGGCGGGGTTGTGTGAGGAGGGCAAGGCGGGCCTGGGCTGTGTGGAGGTGGGCAGCAGGGCTGGGCTGTGTGGAGGTGCAAAGGTGGGGCCAGCGGGCTGTGTGGAGGTCGCAGAAGGGGGCTGTGTGTGGAGTGTGTGGAGGCTGTGTGGAGTCTTGGGCTGTGGAGGTGCGGGGCAGGGCGCGTGGGCTGTGTGGAGGTGCGGGGCAGGGCGCGTGGGCTGTGTGGAGGTGCGGGGCAGGGCGCGCGGGCTGTGTGGAGGTGCAAGGCGGGGCGCGCGGGCTGTGTGGAGGTGCGGGGCAGGGCGCGCAGGCTGTGTGGAGGTGCAAGGCGGGGCGCGCGGGCTGTGTGGAGGTGCAAGGCAGGGCGCGTGGGCTGTGTGGAGGTGCGGGGCGGGGCGCGTGGGCTGTGTGGAGGTGCAAGGCAGGGCGCGTGGGCTGTGTGGAGGTGCGAGGCAGGGCGCGTGGGCTGTGTGGAGGTGCAAGGCAGGGCGCGTGGGCTGTGTGGAGGTGCGGGGCAGGGCGCGTGGGCTGTGTGGAGGTGCAAGGCAGGGCGCGTGGGCTGTGTGGAGGTCTGAGGCAGGGGCGTAGTGGGCTGTGTGGAGGTCTTGGCGGAGCGCAGGCTGTGTGGAGGTGCAGGCGGGGTGCACGGGCTGTGTGGAGGTCTTGGGGCAGGTAGCGTGGGCTGTGTGGAGGTGCAGTGAGGCCTGGCATGGGCTGTGTGGAGGTGCAGGTGAGGTGCAGGGCTGTGTGGAGGTCTGTGGGGCATGCAGGCTGTGTGGAGGGTGGGCGTGGGCTGTGTGGAGGTGCAGGGCAGGGGCGCGTGGGCTGTGGAGGTGCGGGGCAGGGCGCGTGGGCTGTGTGGAGGTGCGGGCAGGCGCGTGGGCTGTGTGAGGTGTGGGGGCAGGGCAGCGTGGGCTGTGGAGGTCTTGGGGCAGGTAGCGTGGGCTGTGTGGAGGTCACGGGCAGGCGGGCTGTGTGGAGAGTGCGAGGCAGAGGCGGCGCAGGCTGTGTGGAGTCTTGGGGCAAGGCGTGGGCTGTGTGGAGTGCGGGGCAGGGCGCGTGGGCTGTGTGGAGGTGCGCGGCAGGGCGCGAGGGCTGTGTGGAGGTCTGGGGCAGTGGCGTGGGCTGTGTGGAGGTGCGGGGCAGGGCGCGTGGGCTGTGTGGAGGTGCGGGGCGGGGCGCGTGGGCTGTGGGGAGGTGCGGGGCGGGGCGCGGGGGCTGTGTGGAGGTGCAGGGCAGGCGCGCAGGCTGTGTGGAGGTGCGCGGGGTCTTGGGCTGTGTGGGAGTCTGAGGCAGAGTGGCGTGGGCTGTGTGGAGGTGCGGGGCAGGGCGTGCGGGCTGTGTGGAGGTGCGAGGCAGGGCGCGTAGGCTGTGTGGAGGTGCAAGGCCGGGCGCGTGGGCTGTGTGGAGGTGGGGCAGGCGCGTGGGCTGTGTGGAGTGCGGGGCAAAGGCGCGTGGGCTGTGTGGAGGCTGGGGCGTGGGCTGTGTGGAGGTCAGGGGCAGGGCGCGTGGGCTGTGGGGTCAGGGCAGGGCGTGGGCTGTGGAGGTGCAGGCGTGGCGCGCAGGCTGTGGGTGCAGAGGGCGGGTGCTGTGGGCTGTGTGGAGGTCGGTGCGAGGCTGGGCGCGTGGGCTGTGTGGAGGTGCAGTAGGCGCAGGCTGTGTGGGGTGAGGCGGGGCCACAGGGCTGTGTGGAGGTCTGAGGCAGAGCGTGGGCTGTGTGGAGGTCGGAGGCAGGGCTGTGTGGAGGTGAGAGGCGGGGAGCGCCGGCTGTGTGGAGGTGCGAGGCGGGGCGAGCAGGCTGTGTGGAGGTGAAAGGCGGAAGGCGGGCTGTGTGGAGGTGCAGGGGCAGGCGTGGGCTGTGTGGAGGTGCCGCGTGGGCTGTGTGGAGGTGCGGGGCAGGGCGCGTGGGCTGTGTGGAGGTGCGGGGCGGGGCGCGCGGGCTGTGTGGAGGTGCGGGGCGGGGTGCGCGGGCTGTGTGGAGGTGCGAGGCGGGGCGTGCAGGCTGTGTGGAGGTGCAAGGCGGGGCGCGCAGGCTGTGTGGAGAGTGCAGGGCAGGGCGTGCAGGCTGTGTGGAGGTGCAAAGGCAGGCGCTGTGGGCTGTGTGGAGGTGCAAGGCCAGGCCTTGGGCTGTGTGTAGGTGCGAGGCGGGGCGTGCAGGCTGTGTGGAGGTGCAAGTGCCCAGGCTGTGGGCTGTGGAGGTGCAAGTGGGCCTTGGGCTGTGTGGAGGTCTTGAGGCCTTGGCTGTGTGTGGAGGTCTTGGTGGTATGGGCTGTGTGGAGGTCTGGTGAGCCCCTTGGGCTGTGTGGAGGTGGGGCAGGGCGCGTGGGCTGTGTGGAGGTCTGGGGCAGGCGCGTGGGCTGTGTGGAGGTGCAAGGCAGGTAAGCTGTGGGCTGTGTGGAGTCTGGGGCAGGCGTGCGGGCTGTGTGGAGTGCGGGGCAGGGCCTTGTGGGCTGTGTGGAGGTGCAAGGCAGGCGCAGGCTGTGTGGAGGTGCAAAGGCGCGGGCTGTGTGGAGGTCTGCAGGGCAGGGCAGCAGGCTGTGTGGAGGTGCAAAGGGGCCAGCGCAAGGGGCTGTGTGGAGGTCTTGGGCAGATAGCGTGGGCTGTGGAGGAGTCAGGGGCAGGCGGCCTTGGGCTGTGTGAGGCAGGCGTAACAGGCTGTGTGGAGGTCTGGTGAGGCAGTGGGCTGTGTGGAGGTGCAGGGCAGGGCGCATGGGCTGTGTGGAGGTGCGGTTCAGGGCGCGTGGGCTGTGTGGAGGTGCGGGGCAGGGCATGGGCTGTGGAGGTGCAAGGCAGGGCGCGTGGGCTGTGTGGAGGTCGCGGGTGCGTGGGCTGTGTGGGTGCAAGGCAGGGCGTGGGCTGTGGAGGTGGAGGCAGCGTGGGCTGTGTGGAGGTGCGAGGGCAGGCGGCGTGGGCTGTGTGGAGGTCGCGAGGCAGGCGCTGGCTGTGTGGAGGTGCGGGCAGGCGCGCAGGCTGTGTGGAGGTGCAGGGCAGGCGTGGGCTGTGTGGAGGTGCAGGGGGCGCGTGGGCTGTGTGGAGGTGCAGGGGCAGGGCGCGTGGGCTGTGTGGAGGTGCAGGGCAAAGCCGCGTGGGCTGTGTGGAGTGCAGGGGCAGGGGCGTGGGCTGTGTGGAGGTCTGGGGCAGGCCAGCGTGGGCTGTGGAGGGTGCGGGGCGCGGCGTGGGCTGTGTGGAGGTCGCGGGCAGGGCGCGGGCTGTGTGGGGCAGGGGTATGCGGGCTGTGTGTGGAGGGCAGGGGCGTGCGGGCTGTGTGGAGGTCTGGGGCAGGCGCGGGCTGTGTGGAGGTGCAAGGCGGGGCGCCCAGGCTGTGTGGAGGTGCAAAGGTGTGTGGAGGCTCGCAGGCTGTGTGGAGGTGCAAGGCAGGTATGGGCTGTGTGGAGGTCTTGGGGCAGGCCTTGGGCTGTGTGGAGGTGCAGGGGCAGGGCGTGGGCTGTGTGGAGGTGCGGGCCAGGGCGCTGGCTGTGTGGAGGTCGCGAGGCGGGTGGGCTGTGTGGAGGTCTGAGGCGCGCACGGGCTGTGTGGAGGTCTTGGGGCAGGGCGCGTGGGCTGTGGAGGTCGGGGCAGGGCGCGTGGAGGGCTGTGTGGAGGTGCAAGGGCTGTGGGCTGTGTGGAGGTGGGGCAGGGCGGGCTGTGTGGAGGTCTGAGGCAGGGCCTTGGGCTGTGTGGAGGTGCAAGGCGGGGCGCGCAGGTTGTGTGTATGTGCAAGGCGGGGCGCGCGGGCTGTGTGGAGGTGCGGGTCAGGGCGCGCAGGCTGTGTGGAGGTGCAAGGCGCGGGCTGTGTGTGGAGGTCTGAGGGCAGGGCGCGTGGGCTGTGTGGAGGTGCGGGGCAGGGCGCGCGGGCTGTGTGGAGGTGCGAGGCAGGGCGCGCAGGCTGTGTGGAGGTGCGAGGCGGGGCGCGTGGGCTGTGTGGAGGTGCGAGGCAGGGCGCGGGGGCTGGGTGGAGGTGCGTGGCAGGCGCGTGGGCTGTGTGGAGAGTGCAGGGGCAGGGCGCCTTGGGCTGTGTGGAGGTGCAAGGCAGGGGCGTGGGCTGTGTGGAGGTCAGGGGCAGGCGGCGTGGGCTGTGTGGAGGTGCAAGGCAGGGCGCGCGGGCTGTGTGGAGGTGCAAGGCAGAGGCGCGTGGGCTGTGTGGAGGTCTGCAGGCGAGGCAGCGTGGGCTGTGTGGAGGTGCAGGCAGGGCGTGGGCTGTGGAGGTGCGAGGCAGGGCACGTGGGCTGTGTGGAGGTGCAAGGCAGGGCGCGTGGGCTGTGTGGAGGTGCGGGGCAGGGCGCGTGGGCTGTGTGGAGGTGCAAGGCAGGGCGCGTGGGCTGTGTGGAGGTGCGAGGCAGGGCGCGTGGGCTGTGTGGAGGTGCGAGGCGGGGCGCGCAGGCTGTGTGGAGGTGCGGGGCGGGGTGCGCGGGCTGTGTGGAGGTGCGGGGCAGGGCGCGTGGGCTGTGTGGAGGTGCGAGGCGGGGCGTGCAGGCTGTGTGGAGGTGCGGGGCGGGGTGCGCGGGCTGTGTGGAGGTGCGAGGCGGGGCGTGCAGGCTGTGTGGAGGTGCAAGGCGGGGCGCGCGGGCTGTGTGGAGGTGCGAGGCAGGGCGTGCAGGCTGTGTGGAGGTGCAAGGCGGGGCGCGCGGGCTGTGTGGAGGTGCAAGGCGGGGCGCGCGGGCTGTGTGGAGGTGCGAGGCGGGGCGCGCGGGCTGTGTGGAGGTGCGAGGCAGGGCCTTGTGGGCTGTGTGGAGAGGCCTTGTGGGGCTGTGTGGAGGTGCAAGGGCCTTGGGCTGTGTGGAGGTGCAGGGCGGGTGTGTGGGCTGTGTGGAGGTGCGAGGCTTGGCTGTGGGCTGTGTGGAGGTGCGGGGCAGGCGTCACGGCTGTGTGGAGGTGCGCAGGGCAGAGTGTGGGCTGTGTGGAGGTGCAAGTGGGCCCAGGCTGTGTGGAGGTGTGGGGCGGGGTGCGCGGGCTGTGTGGAGGTGCGGGGCGGGGCGCGAAGGCTGTGTGGAGTCTGGAGGGCAAAGGCGCGTGGGCTGTGTGGAGGTGCAGGGCAGGCGCGTGGGCTGTGTGTGGAGGTGCAGGGGCAGGCGCGTGGGCTGTGTGGAGGTGGGGCAGGCGGCGTGGGCTGTGTGGAGGTGGGGCCAGGGCGCATGGGCTGTGTGGAGGTGCGGGGCGGGTCTGTGGGCTGTGTGGAGGTCAGGGGCAGGGCGCGTGGGCTGTGTGGAGGTGCAGGGCCCAGCAGGCTGTGTGGAGGTGCGGGTGGGTGCACGGGCTGTGTGGAGGTCAGGGGCAGGCTGCGTGGGCTGTGTGGAGGTGCAGGGGGCGTGCAGGCTGTGTGGAGGTCTTAGGGCGGGTGCGCGGGCTGTGTGGAGGCCCAGTGGTGCAGGCTGTGTGGAGGTGCAAGGCATGTGGGCTGTGTGGAGGTGCGAGGCGGGGCGAGCCGGCTGTGTGGAGGTGCAAAGGCAGGGGCTGGGCTGTGTGGGAGGTGCAAAGTGGCTGGGGCTGTGTGGAGGTGCGAGGCAGGGCGTGCAGGCTGTGTGGAGGTGCAAGGCGGGGCGCGCGGGCTGTGTGGAGGTGCAAGGCGGGGCGCGCGGGCTGTGTGGAGGTGCAAGGGGGGCTGCCTTGTGGGCTGTGTGGAGGTCTGGTGAGGTGTGGGCTGTGTGTGGAGGTGAGGTAGGCGCACGGGCTGTGGAGGTGGGGCAGGGCCGCGTGGGCTGTGTGGAGGTGGGGCAGGGCGCGTGGGCTGTGTGGAGGTGCAAGGCGAGTATGGCTGTGTGGAGGTGGGGCAGGGGCGTGCAGGGCTGTGTGGAGGTCTGAGGCAGGCGCGGGGCTGTGTGGAGGTGCAAGGCGGGGCGCGCAGGTTGTGTGGAGGTGCAGGGGTAGGCTGTGTGGAGGTGCAGGGGCAGAGGCGCAGGCTGTGTGGAGGTGCAAAGGCGGGGCCTTGTGGGCTGTGTGGAGGTGCAGGGCAGGTATGTGGGCTGTGTGGAGGTGGGGCAGGGCTGGGCTGTGTGGGAGTGAGGCAGGGCGCATGAGGCTGTGTGGAGGTGCAGGGCAGTGGGCTGTGTGGAGGTGGGGCAGGTAGCGTGGGCTGTGTGGAGGTGGGCAGGGCGTGGGCTGTGGAGGTCTGGGGCAGGGCCTTGGGCTGTGTGGAGGTGCAAGGCAGAGTGCGTGGGCTGTGTGGAGGTGCTGGGCAGGGCGCGCGGGCTGTGTGGAGGTGCAAGGCAGGGCGCGAGGGCTGTGTGGAGGAGGTGCAAGGCAGGGCGCGTGGGCTGTGTGGAGGTGCGGGGCGGGGCGCGCGGGCTGTGTGGAGGTGCAAGGCAGGGCGCGTGGGCTGTGTGGAGGTGCGAGGCAGGGCGCGTGGGCTGTGTGGAGGTGCAAGGCAGGGCGCGTGGGCTGTGTGGAGGTGCGGGGCAGGGCGCGTGTCCTGTGTGGAGGCGCGGGTGGGCAGGCGCGCAGGCTGTGTGGAGGTGCAAGGCAGGGGCCCCGTATGGGCTGTGTGGAGGTGCAAGGCAGGCGTGGGCTGTGTGGAGGTCTTGGGGCAGGGCGCGCAGGCTGTGTGGAGGTGGGGCAGGGCGTGGGCTGTGTGGAGGTGCAAGGCAGGCTGGCGTGGGCCTGTGTGGAGGTCGGGGCAGGGCGCAGGCTGTGGAGGTAAAGGCGGGGCCTGGGCGGGCTGTGGAGGTGCGGGGCAGGGCGTGGCTGTGTGGAGGTGCAGGCAGGGGCTGCAGGCTGTGTGGAGGTGCAGGGCAGGGCCAGGCTGTGTGGAGGTCTGGTGGCCGCGCGGGCTGTGGAGGTGCGGGGCAGGGCGTGCGGGCTGTGTGGAGGTGCGGGGCAGGGCTTTGGGCTGTGTGGAGGTGCAAGGCTGGCGCTGGGCTGTGTGGAGGAGTGCAAAGGCGGGTGTGGGCTGTGTGGAGGTGCAGGGCAGGCGCGCAGGCTGTGTGTGGAGGTGCAAGGCGGCCTTGTGGGCTGTGTGGAGGCTTGGGGCAGGCCCAGGGCTGTGTGGGAGTGCTGAGGGCGCTGGCTGTGTGGAGGTGCGGGGCAGGGCGCGCAGGCTGTGTGGAGGTGCGAGGCGGGGCGCGTGGGCTGTGTGGAGGTGCGAGGCAGGGCGCGTGGGCTGTGTGGAGGTGCGGGGCAGGGCGCGTGGGCTGTGTGGAGGTGCGGGGCAGGGCGCGTGGGCTGTGTGGAGGTGCAAGGCAGGGCGCGTGGGCTGTGTGGAGGTGCGGGGCGGGGCGCGTGGGCTGTGTGGAGGTGCAAGGCAGGGCGCGTGGGCTGTGTGGAGGTGCGAGGCAGGGCACGTGGGCTGTGTGGAGGTGCGGGCAGAGTGCGTGGGCTGTGTGGAGGTCTCGAGGCAGGCGCTGGCTGTGTGGAGGTGAGGCAGGGCGCAGCAGGCCATGTGTGGAGGTGCGGGGCAGGGGCTGGCGTGGGCTGTGGAGGTCTGGGTGGGGCAGGCGCCGTGGGCTGTGTGGAGGTGCGGGGCAGGGCGCGTGGGCTGTGTGGAGGTGCGGGCAGTGGCGTGGCTGTGTGTGGAGGGTGGCTGCAATGAGGGCGGAGGCCCAGCGTGGGCTGTGTGGAGGTGCAGGGCGTGGGCTGTGGGTCAGGTGGAGGTGCGGGCAGGGCGCAGGCGCGTGGAGGCTGTGTGGAGGTGGGGCAGGGGCGTGGCTGTGTGGAGGTGCAGAGGCAGGCGGGGCTGTGTGGAGGTGCAGGCAGGGCGCGGGCTGTGTGGAGGTGCAAGGGGGCAGCGGGCAGGGCTGTGTGGAGGTCTGGGGCAGGGCGCAGGCTGTGTGGAGGTGCGGGGCGGGCTGTGGAGGTCAGGGGCAGGGCGGGCTGTGTGGAGGTGCGGGGCAGGGCGTGGGCTGTGTGGAGAGTCTTGGGGTGGCTGTGTGGAGGTGCTCGGCGGGGCGCGCGGGCTGTGTGGAGGTGCGGGCGGGCGCGCAGCTGTGTGGAGGTGCGGGGCAGGCGCGTGGGCTGTGGAGGTGCGGAGCAGGTGGCGTGGGCTGTGTGGAGGTGCAAGGCAGGGCCTTGTGGGCTGTGTGGAGTCGGGGCAGGGCGTGGGCTGTGTGGAGGTGCAAGGCAGGGCTGGCTGTGTGGAGGTGCAGGGCAGGGCGCAGGTTGTGTGGAGGTGGAGGCAGGCCTGGGCTGTGTGGAGGTGCAGGGCAGAGGCTGCGTGGGCTGTGTGGAGGTGCAAGGGCAGGGGCGGGCTGTGTGGAGGTGCTTGGGGCAGGCTGTGCTGTGTGGAGGTGCGGGGCAGAGGCGCGTGGGCTGTGTGGAGGTGCAGGCAGGGCCTGGCTGTGTGTGGAGGTGGGCAGGTGGCGTGGGCTGTGTGGAGGTGCGAGGGGCGTGGGCTGTGTGTGGAGGTGCTGGGGCAGAGGCGCGTGGGCTGTGTGGAGGTGTGGGGCAGGGGCGTGGGCTGTGTGGAGGTGGGGCAGGGCGTGGGCTGTGTGGAGGTGCAGGGCAGGCGTGGCTGTGTGGAGGTGCAGAGGCGGGGCGTGGGCTGTGTGGAGGTGCAAGGCAGGCGCTGTGGGCTGTGTGGAGGTGCGGGCAGGCGCGGGCTGTGGAGGTGCAAGGCAGGGCGTGGGCTGTGTGGAGGTGCAAGGCAGGGCTGTGGGCTGTGGAGGTGGGCAGGGCACGTGGGCTGTGTGGAGGTGGGCAGGCGCGGGCTGTGTGGAGGTGCAAAGGGGAGGTGGGCTGTGTGGAGGTGCAAGGCTGGGTTGGGCTGTGTGGAGGTGCAGGCTGGCCAGCAGTGTGGGGCAGGCTGGGCTGTGGAGGTCTTGGCATGGGCGGGCTGTGTGGAGGTGGGGGGCAGGGCCTTGGCTGTGTGGAGGTGCGGGTGGCGCAGGCTGTGTGGAGGTGAGGCGGGTGGAGTGCAGGCTGTGGCTGGCTGTGGAGGCATGGCATGTGCTGGCTGTGTGGAGGTGCAGGCGGGGCGCAGGGCTGTGTGGAGGTGCAGGCGGCGTGGGCTGTGTGGAGGTGCAAGGGCCAGGCTGTGTGGAGGTGCAAGGGCAGTGCGTGGGCTGTGTGGAGGTGCAGGGGCAGGCTGTGTGGAGGTGCGGGCTGTGTGGAGGTGCGAGGCAGGCCTGTGGGCTGTGGAGGTGCAGGGCTGGGCGGCGGGCTGTGTGGAGGTGCAGGGCAGGGCGCGGGCTGTGTGGAGGTGGGGCAGGGGTGGGCTGTGTGGAGGTGTGCTGCAGGCTGTGTGGAGGTGCTGGGCTGTGGGCTGTGTGGAGGTGTGGAGGGGGCGTGCAGGCTGTGTGGAGGTGCAAAGGGCGGGCTGTGTGGGCTGTGTGGAGGTCGAGGCAGGGCGTGCAGGCTGTGTGGAGGTGCAGGGCAGGCTGTGGGGCTGTGTGGAGGCGGGGCAGGGTGTGGGCTGTGTGGAGGTGCAGGGCAGGGGTGTGGGCTGTGTGGAGGTGCGAGGCAGGGCTGGGGCTGTGTGGAGGTGCAGGCAGGCGTGCAGGCTGTGTGGAGGTGTGGGGCGCATGGGCTGTGTGGAGGTGCGGGCAGATGTGGGCTGTGTGGAGGTGCAAGGGCAGGGCGTGCAGGCTGTGTGGAGGTCGCGGGGCAGAAGCGCGTGGGCTGTGTGGAGGTGCAAAGGCAGGCAGGGCTGTGTGGAGGTGCGGGGCAGGGCGAGCGGGCTGTGTGGAGGTGCGAGGCAGGGCTTGTGGGCTGTGTGGAGGTGTGCAGGGCGGGGCTGGGCTGTGTGGAGGTCTTGGGCGGGCTGGGCTGTGGAGGTGCGGGGCAGGCGCGCAGGCTGTGTGGAGTGCAGGCAAGTGGAGGTGGGCTGTGTGGAGGTGCAAGGCAGGGGCTGTGGGCTGTGTGGAGGTGCAAGGCGGCGTGGGCTGTGTGGAGGTGCAGGGGCAGGCGGCGCGGGCTGTGTGGAGGAGGTCTGCAGGGGGGCGCGTGGGCTGTGTGGAGGTGCAGGGGCAGGCGCGGGCTGTGGAGGTGCGGGCAGGGCGTGGGCTGTGTGGAGGTGCAAGGCAGGGCGCGTGGGCTGTGTGGAGGTGCGGGGCAGGGCGCGTGGGCTGTGTGGAGGTGCGAGGCAGGGCGCGTGGGCTGTGTGGAGGTGGGGCAGGGCGTGGGCTGTGTGAGGCAGACGCAGTGGGCTGTGTGGAGGTGCAAGGCAGGCCCAGCGTGGGCTGTGTGGAGGTGGGCAGGCGTGGGCTGTGTGGAGGTGCAAGGCAGGGCTGGCGTGGGCTGTGTGGAGGTGCAAGGCAGGGCGTGGGCTGTGTGGAGGTGCAAGGCAGGTGGGCTGTGTGGAGGTGCAAGGCAGGGGCGTGGGCTGTGGAGGTGCAGGCAGGGCGTGGGCTGTGTGGAGGTGCAGGGGCAGGGCGCGTGGGCTGTGTGGAGGAAGGGGGGCAGGGCGCAGGCTGTGGGCTGTGGAGGTGCAGGGGCGCGTGGGCTGTGTGGAGGTGCAAGGCAGGGCGCGTGGGCTGTGTGGAGGTGCGGGGCAGGGCGCGTGGGCTGTGTGGAGGTGCGGGGCAGGGCGCGCGGGCTGTGTGGAGGTGCGGGGCAAGGCGCGTGGGCTGTGTGGAGGTCAGGGGGCGCGTGGGCTGTGGAGGTGCAGGGCAGGGAGGCTGTGGAGGTGCAAGGGCTGTGTGGAGGTGGGCAGGGCGTGGGCTGTGTGGAGGTGTGGGGCAGGGGCTGGCAGAGGCTGTGTGGAGGCAGGGGCAGGCGCGAGGCTGTGTGGAGGTGCGGGGGCAGTGGCGTGGGCTGTGGGAGGTGCGGGGCAGGGCGCGTGGGCTGTGTGGAGGTGGGGCAGGCGTGGCTGTGTGTGGAGGTGCGGGGTGGGCGCGTGGGCTGTGTGGAGGTGCAGGCAGGGCGGCGTGGGCTGTGTGGAGGTGCGGGGCAGGCGCGTGGGCTGTGTGGAGGTGGGCGTGGGGCTGTGGAGGTGGGCGTGGGCTGTGTGGAGGTGCGGGGCAGGGCGTGGGCTGTGTGGAGGTGCGGGGCAGGGCGCGTGGGCTGTGTGGAGGTGCGGGGCAGGGCGCGTGGGCTGTGTGGAGGTGCGGCAGGGGGCGCGTGGGCTGTGTGGAGGTGCGAGGCAGGGCGTGGGCTGTGTGGAGGTGCGGGCAGGTAGCGTGGGCTGTGGAGGTGCGGGCAGGGCGTGGGCTGTGTGGAGGGCGCGTGGGCTGTGTGGAGGTGCGAGGCAGGGCGCGTGGGCTGTGTGGAGGTACAGGGCGTGGGCTGTGTGGAGGTCTGAGGCAGGTAGCGTGGGCTGTGTGGAGGTGCGAGGCAGGGCGTGGGCTGTGGAGGCGGCGCGTGGGCTGTGTGGAGGTGCAGTGGGCGTGGGCTGTGTGGAGGTCGAGGCGTGGGCTGGGAGGGCTGTGTGGAGGTCTTGGAGGCAGGTGGCGTGGGCTGTGTGGAGGTGCGGGCAGGCGCTGGGCTGTGTGGAGGTGCAGGCGGGGCTGTGAGGCGTGGGCTGTGTGGAGGTGCGGGGCAGGGAGCGTGGGCTGTGTGGAGGTGCGGGCGGGCGTGGGCTGTGTGGAGGTGCGGGGCAGGGGGTGCTGGCTGTGTGGAGGTGGGCAGGGCGCTGTGGAGGGCGTGGGCTGTGTGGAGTCTGGGGGCGGGGGCGTGGGCAGTTTGTGTGTGGAGGTGTGGCAGGGCGGGTCGTGGGCTGTGTGGAGGTGTGGCCAGAGGCTGTGGGAGGGGCGAGGTAGGCGTGGGCTGTGTGGAGGTGTGGGCAGGGCTGTGTGTGGGGTGGCTGTGCGAGGCAGGTGTGCAGGCTGTGTGGAGGTGTGCTGGGCGGGTATGCTGGGCTGTGTGGAGGTGCAAGGCGGGTGCTGGCTGTGTGGAGGAAGTGAGGCAGGGCGTGCAGGCTGTGTGGAGGTGCAAGGCTGGTGGGCTGTGTGGAGGTGCAAAGGGGGTGTGGGCTGTGTGGAGGTGCAGGCTGGGGAGGAGTGCAGGCTGTGTGGAGGTGCAAGTGGCAGGCTGTGTGGGCTGTGGCAGGCTGTGCGGGCTGTGGAGGTGCAAGGCGGCAGGCTGTGTGGAGGTGCAGTGGGCGTGCAGGCTGGCTGTGTGGAGGTGCAGGCGGGCGGCAGGCTGTGTGGAGGTGAGAGGCGCAGGCTGTGTGGAGGTGCAAGGCGGGGCGCGCGGGCTGTGTGGAGGTGCAAGGCGGGGCGCGCAGGCTGTGTGGAGGTGCAAGGTGGGGCGTGCGGGCTGTGTGGAGGTCTGGTGAGGCTGTGTGGGCTGTGTGGAGGTGGGCAGGAAGGCAAGGGGTGTTAGACAGTGAGGGAAATGCTGGTTAAGTCTTCTTTTTCTTCTCCTTTTTTTCTTCAGTATTTTCTTGTTTTCTCCTTTTTCTTTTAATTTTCTTTTTTTTTTCTTCATTTTCTCTTCCTTCTTTCCTTTTTCTTCTGTTCTTTTTTCTTCATTTTCTCCTTTTTCTTCTTCCTTTTCTTCATTTCCTCCTTTTTCTTCTTCCTCTTCTTCATTTTCTCCTTTTTCTTCTTCATTTTCTTTTCTTCATTTTCTCCTTTTTCTTCCTCTTCTTCATTTTCTCCTTTTTCTTCTTCATTTTCTCCTTTTTCTTCCTCTTCTTCATTTTCTCCTTTTTCTTCTTCATTTTCTCCTTGTTTCTTCTTCCTTTTCTTCATTTTCTCCTTTTTCTTCTTCATTTTCTCCTTGTTTCTTCTTCCTCTTCTTCATTTTCTCCTTTTTCTTCTTCATTTTCTCCTTGTTTCTTCTTCCTTTTCTTCATTTTCTCCTTTTTCTTCTTCATTTTCTCCTTGTTTCTTCTTCCTTTTCTTCATTTTCTCCTTTTTCTTCTTCATTTTCTCCTTTTTTCTTCTTCCTTTTCTTCATTTTCTCCTTTTTTCTTCTTCCTCTTCTTCATTTTCTCCTTTTTCTTCCTCTTCTTCATTTTCTCCTTTTTCTTCTTCATTTTCTCCTTTTTCTTCTTCCTCTTCATTTTCTCCTTTTTCTTCTTCCTCTTCTTCATTTTCTCCTTTTTCTTCTTCCTCTTCTTCATTTTCTCCTTTTTCTTCTTCCTCTTCTTCATTTTCTTCTTTTTCTTTTCTTCGTTTTCTCCTTTTTCTTCTTCCTCTTCTTCATTTTCTTCTTTTTCTCCTTCTTTTTCTTTTCTTCGTTTTCTCCTTTTTCTTCTTCCTCTTCTTCATTTTCTTCTTTTTCTCCTTCTTTTTCTTTTCTTCATTTTCTCCTTTTTCTTCTTCCTCTTCTTCATTTTCTCCTTTTTCTTCTTCCTCTTCTTCATTTTCTCCTTTTTCTTCTTCCTCTTCTTCATTTTCTCCTTTTTCTTCTTCCTCTTCTTCATTTTCTTCTTTTTCTTTTCTTCATTTTCTTCTTTTTCTTTTCTTCATTTTCTCCTTTTTCTTCTTCCTCTTCATTTTCTCCTTTTTCTTCTTCCTCTTCTTCATTTTCTCCTTTTTCTTCTTTTTCTTCTTCCTCTTCTTTATTTTCTTCTTTTTTTTCTTTTCTTCATTTTCTCCTTTTTCTTCTTCCTCTTCTTCATTTTCTCCTTTTTCTTCTTCCTCTTCTTCATTTTCTCCTTTTTCTTCTTCCTCTTCTTTGTTTTCTTCATTTTCTCCTTTTTCTCTTCTTCATTTTCTCCTCCTCCTTTCCTCTTTTTCTTCTCCTCCTCCTCCTCCTTCTTCCTCCTCTTCCACTTGTTCTTCTTCTTTTTCTCCTCTATGTACTTCTTCATTCTTTCCTCCTCCTCCTCCTCCTCCTCCTCCTCCTCCTCCTCCTCCTTATCTATTTCCTCCCACGTCCAGAACCCTCCATAAGGTTAATTACTACCTATGCCAAAACAACAGCAGGTTCTAATTTCCTTCTCACTCTCATCAACAAACCAAAACCTACCTTCAACCACACTTACTTGCTTCTGTTGGGAGGGTACCTGCTGGCGATGACAAGTCCAACACGTGATCGGGCCGTGGTGGTGGAATAACAACTCTATTTTCAGCCTTAGGTCTCGGCCAATGACGTCGACTACAGCGTAAGCAGCTTAGTCCGCTACAGCATCAGGGCGGGAAACGATGACCACTGCTTAACCATTGACGACCACACTGGAATTATCACCGTCGTCAAGAAACTGGATAGGGAGAAGGTGAGGAACTGTGGATGATACTGTTTTAGAATAGTGCTCTCGTGATGTGGTTTTCCTTATTCATAATTTTGCTCATCAAAAAGGCAGTTCAATAGATTAAGATTATATACAGCCAAACCCTTTTAACCCTCTCGCGCACGATGACGCGTTTCACGTCATCAAAGGTAAAAGGTCCTGGCGCACGATGACGTGAAACGCGTCATAAAAGTTAAAAAATTTATTAAAAATTAAGTTTTCGGTGGAAGTGCGTCAAATATGGAGTGTCATTAGTTGGGATAAGTTTCTTAGAGGTAACATATGGCAACCTTTTTAAGGAGCATAAATGAGGAGCGTGGAGCGATTTTTAGTTGTTAGGGTACTCTGACGGGAGAAGAAAAAATACAGTTTTCTTGGTGTAACTCAGGAACTAATAGGCGTATGAAGATTTTTTAGGATACCATAAGAATCCTCACTAAATTCCGCTTTGAAACATATATTCGGCTAAAAAGTTGGCCCACAAAATTTCGAGATAGCAAGTGGGGAAGAGTTGGTACTTAGGATTTATTGTCTAGTACAATACTCTATACGGAGACTTGAAACGAGTTTCTATTGTTTATATATATTTTTTCCTCTATTTTTATTTGCGCATGTTCTAGTATAAGTCTTTATGAAGCCATTGATACCAAATTTATTGGGGTACGATATATCTGTGATGGTAAAATACATACTGGAATATAGAGTTTCGTGGCGGCAAAAAAAGGCTGGTCGGGCCTGAGAGATGCATGGGGAGTGGAAGAGAAACTTACTGGAAACTTACTGTGTGCGAGAGGGTTAAATTGTTGCATGCACTCTCCCAATGATTTTTTATAACGTCTGTGTGTGTGTGTGTGTGTCATTTACCATGGTCTGATCACGTACTGGACTCGCCACCATCCATCTCTTTTGCTTTACTTTAGGAGCAGCGAGTAGCGGGCTTTTTTTTTATTATTGTTTTCTTTTTTTGTTGCCCTTGAGCTGCCTCCTTTGTTGTAAAAAAAAAAAAAAAAAAAAAAAAAAAAGTACCCTCCCTGAAAGAGCTTGAGCGCTGGTGTCAGATCTTTATGCCGCTCTCGTGATGTGGCTCATTCAAATAGTGTGGCTGTCCGCTGGTTTTTCCGTCCTTTTGGCCATATAGTTTAATGTATCCTGTGACCTATTTCCTTTCTTTGTATTTTTTTTATATATATTTTTCTTTTGTTTTCCTTCTTGCTTTTTTTTTTCTTCATTTTCTTCCTCCTTCTCCCTTTTTCCTTTTTTTTTCATTTGTTTTCCTTCTTTTTTTCTTCATTTTCTTCCTCCGTCTATTTTTTTCCATTTTTTCTTTTTTTCCCTTCATTTTCTTTCATCCATCTCCTTTTTTTCTTTTTTTTTCCTTCTTTTTTTTATTTCTTCTCCTCCTCCTCCTCCTCTTCCTCCTTCTTTGTCCTCTTTTTCTCTTCTTCATTTTCCTTTTCATTATATCCTTTCTTCTTTTTCTTCCTCTCCTTCTCCTCCTCCTTCCCCTCTTCATTATTTTCTTTATTTTCTCCTCCTCCTTCTTCATCATTCTTTCATTTCTTCATCTCACTCCTCCTCCTCCTCCTCTTTCTCTTCTTCCCCCTCTCAGGTTGCACAGTACCAGTTGACGGTGGGTGGCAGGGAGTTGGGCAGCCCCAGCAACACTGCCATCACCCAGGTCACTATCCAGGTGGGCGACATCAATGACAACGCCCCCAAGTTCACGCAAGACAACTATGCCGTGATCGTTCAGGTGAGCCGAGAGGGTAGTGGTGTGGTTAACCCATCCGCTGCAATTGGCACGGATTTGGCTCTCACTGGTAGCCTGGTAACATACACTCCCAGGTCTTTCTCTGCCTCTGTGGTGGATAGTGGAGTGTTTCCCATGTGGTATTGGTGTGCTGGATATCCCTTCACTGGTAGCCTGGTAACATATACTCCCAGGTCTTTCTCTGCCTCTGTGGTGGATAGTGGAGTGTTTCCCATGTGGTATTGGTGTGCTGGATATCCCTTCACTGGTAGCCTGGTAACATACACTCCCAGGCCTTTCTCTGCCTCTGTGGTGGATAGTGGAGTGTTTCCCATGTGGTATTGGTGTGCTGGATATCCCTTCACTGGTAGCCTGGTAACATACACTCCCAGGTCTTTCTCTGCCTCTGTGGTGGATAGTGGAGTGTTTCCCATGTGGTATTGGTGTGCTGGATATCCCTTCACTGGTAGCCTGGTAACATACACTCCCAGGTCTTTCTCTGCCTCTGTGGTGGATAGTGGAGTGTTTCCCATGTGGTATTGGTGTGCTGGATATCCATTCACTGGTAGCCTGGTAACATACACTCCCAGGTCTTACTCTGCCTCTGTGGTGGATAGTGGAGTGTTCCCCATGTGGTATTGGTGTGCTGGATATCCCTTCACTGGTAGCCTGGTAACATACACTCCCAGGTCTTTCTCTGCCTCTGTGGTGGATAGTGGAGTGTTTCTCATGTGGTATTGGTGTGCTGGATATCCCTTCACTGGTAGCCTGGTAACATACACTCCCAGGTCTTACTCTGCCTCTGTGGGGGATAGTGGAGTGTTTCCCATGTGGTATTGGTGTGCTGGATATCCCTTCACTGGTAGCCTGGTAACATACACTCCCAGGTCTTACTCTGCCTCTGTGGTGGATAGTGGAGTGTTTCCCATGTGGTATTGGTGTGCTGGATATCCCCTCCCAAGGTGCAGGACATCTGTTTCTGTAAGTGCAATTAAAGGGTATTTTAATAGTTTACTGCATGTAGATAATGATCAATATTGGAAATAACATGGAAGAGTAACTAATGACTGTTGAATGTGATGCGGCTGTAGGCTACTTCAAATATCACCCATGTTTGCAATAAGTTATCAAAATTGCGTACGTATAGGCACTTGGAGAGCCAGATGTCATGTTATGTACCTGCCACGATGTGAACTGCAGGTATTTGGAATGCTGTAAATCGTTGGATCCGACAATACTGTGTGATACAGGAGTGTCTTTTGTGTGCTTGTATGTTTATGCTTTATATAAGAAGGCTTGAGGGTTCTTGATATACACAATCCTCCTATCAAATCTATCTCTATTCTCCGTTATCCTCCTCCTTCTCTGGTTCTCTCTCCTTCCTCCTCCTCCCTTGGCTGTTCCTCTTTCTATCAAATCTTTCTCTATTTTCTGTTATCATCCTCCTTCCTCTTATTCCTTCTTCTCTGGTTCTCTCTCCTTCCTCCTCCTCCTCCCTTTGTTGTTCCTCCTCCTATCAAATCTATCTCTATTCTCCGTTATCCTCCTCCTTCCTCTTCTTCCTCCTTCTCTGGTTCTCTCTCCTTCCTCCTCCTCCTCCCTTTGTTGTTCCTCCTCCTATCAAATCTATCTCTATTCTCCGTTATCCTCCTCCTTCCTCTTCTTCCTTCTTCTCTGGTTCTCTCTCCTTCCTCCTCCTCCCTTTGTTGTTCCTCCTCCTATCAAATCTATCTCTATTCTCCGTTATCCTCCTCCTTCCTCTTCTTCCTTCTTCTCTGGTTCTCTCTCCTTCCTCTTCTTCCATCTTCTCTGGTTCTCTCTCCTTCCTCCTCCTCCTCCCTTTGCTGTTCCTCCTTCTATCAAATCTTTCTCTATTTTCTGTTATCATCCTCCTTCCTCTTATTCCTTCTTCTCTGGTTCTCTCTCCTTCCTCCTCCTCCTCCTTCTTCTCTGGTTCTCTCTCCTTCCTCCTCCTCCTCCCTTTGTTGTTCCTCCTCCTATCAAATCTATCTCTATTCTCCGTTATCCTCCTCCTTCCTCTTCTTCCTTCTTCTCTGGTTCTCTCTCCTTCCTCCTCCTCCTTCTTCCTCTTCTTCCTTCTCTGGTTTTCTCTCCTTCCTCCTCCTCCTCCCTTTGCTGTTCCTCCTTCTATCAAATCTCTCTCTATTTTCTGTTATCCTCCTCCTTCCTCTTCTTCCTTCTTCTCTGGTTCTCTCCCCTTCCTCCTCCTCCTCCTCCTTCCTCCTCTTCCATCTTCTCTGGTTCTCTCTCCTTCCTCCTCCTCCTTCCTCTTCTTCCTTCTTCTCTGGTTCTCTCTCCTTCCTCCTCCTCCTCCTTCCTCTTCTTCCTTCTTCTCTGGTTCTCTCTCCTTCCTCCTCCTCCTCCTTCCTCTTCTTCCTTCTTCTCTGGTTCTCTCTCCTTCCTCCTCCTCCTTCTTCCTCTTCTTCCTTCTTCACTGTTCTCTCTCCTCCTCCTACTCCTTCGTCCTCTTCCTTCTTCTCTGGTTCTCTCTCCTTCTTCCTCCTCCTCCTTCCTCTTCTTCCTTCTTCTCTGGTTCTCTCTCCTTCCTTCTTCTCTGTTCTCTCTCCTTCCTCCTCCTCCTCCTTCCTCTTCTTCCTTCTTCTCTGGTTCTCTCTCCTTCCTCCTCCTCCTCCTTCCTCTTCTTCCTTCTTCTCTGGTTCTCTCTCCTTCCTCCTCTTCTTCCTTCTTCTCTGTTCTCTCTCCTTCCTCCTCCTCCTGGAAAGGATTCAACGACGCGCCACAAAGATGATTCCAACCTTCAGGGCTCAACCGTACGAGGAACGACTCAAGCGACTCCATCTCTTTACATTGGAGAAAAGACGCCTACGAGGGGATATGATTCAAGTCTTCAAGTATCTAAAAAAGTTCAATAACGTCGATTACTCCAAATTCTTTGAACTGCAAACCAACTCAAGAACTAGAAATAACGGTTTACCCATTCAGTCGAGTCGATGTAACACAGACATTGGAAGGCGTTTCTTTTCAAACCGAGTCATCCGTCACTGGAACAATCTTCCCTCAGAAGTAGTAAATGCGAATACCATCAACTCCTTCAAATATAGAATCGACCGTCATTTCGCTGCGTCAGGAGTAAACTGAATAACGAGGGGCTTCCATCTGCTCCTCAATATCGAGGTGCTTTCATCTGCTCACCAAGCCCCAAGTGGCGGTCGAGCAGATTAAATCACCCAAGCGGGCGACCTCGTAATGAGCCAATAGGCTTTCTGTTGCCTGCATTTCCATGTTTCCATGTTTCCTTCCT
>NC_066534.1:107500-130000 GCF_024679095.1 Eriocheir sinensis
AGGGAAGGAAGGAAAGGAAAGGAAAGGAAAGGAAGGGAAGGAAGGAAGGGAAAGGAAAGGAAGGAAGGGAGGGAAGGGAAAGGAAGGAAGGGAAGGGAAGGAAGGAAGGAAGGGAAAGGAAAGGAAAGGAAGGGAAAGGAAGGGAAGGGAAGGGAGAGGTCCATGGTCGCCTTGCCCCCTCGCTGAAGGTAAAGGAAACTTGAAGCAGAAAGAAAGGAAGGTTGCTTGGACTTGGGACTTCCTTCAGCTATTTCTTGGACTATAATGGACTGTAGGGGCTGACTCTGGGGTCTTCTGAGATGGTCTTCTGAGATGGTCTTCCTTCCTTCCTTTGGTTCTTCCTTTCGCCGTTTTCTGGAGCTGTGGACAAACAGACTCATTAGCATCCTGTTGTTGTTATTATTATTCTTTCTTGTTCTCTTTCCTTCCTTCCTGTTTCTTCCTTTATCAGCTTTCCTCCCTTCCTTCCTTCCTTCCTGTACTTCATTTTCTCTTCTCTCTACCTTCCTTTGCCTTCCCTTCCTTTTCTTTCCTTTCCTTTCCTTTCCCTTCCCTTCCTTCCTTCCTTCCTTCCTTCCCTTCCCTTCCCTTCCCTTCTGTCATGCTTTCATCATACAGGGAGTGGCCTGTGGAAAAATACCGCAGGAGTCCCCGCCATTTTGATTGAGAGAGCGGGAAGCGTCACAGATCGGGCGGGAGCAGCGAGCTTTTCAAATCATATTACTGCCAACGCTGAGCTGTGTGGGATGCATTTTTTTTTTTTTTACAACAAAGGAGGCAGCTCAAGGGCACAAAAAAAAACCAATAATAAAAAAACCCCCGCTAATCGCTGCTCCCATAAAAGAATCAGAAGAGGTGGCCAAAAGCAAGGTCAGATTCGGGAGGAGAGGTGTCCTGATACCCTCCTCTTGAAAGAGTTCAAGTCGTAGGCAGGAGGAAATACAGATGAAGGAAGATTGTTCCAGAGTTTACCAGCGTGAGGGATGAAAGAGTGAAGATGCTGGTTAACTCTTGCATATGGGGTTTGGACAGTATAGGGATGAGCATGAGTAGAAAGTCGTGTGCAGCGGGGCCGCAGGAGGGGGGGAGGCATGCAGTTAGCATGTTCAGAAGAGCAGTCAGCGTGGAAATATCGATAGAAGATAGAAAGAGAGGCAACATTGCGGCGGAATTTGAGAGGTAGAAGACTATCAGTAGGAGGAGGAGAGCTGATGAGACGAAGAGCCTTAGCCTCCACTCATAGTTGGGCGTTATCGCGATACTTTATCGCTGATAACAAGATCGGGTTATCGGCCATCCGCTACTTATTTAAATATATATCGGTATCTTCGTTACTTTTGTAACCAAACTAGCATTAATTGCTACTTTTTTCCACCTCTTAGACAAAACAAAACAAAAAAAAAAAACCACTTGTCTCCTCCCTACTGCGCATGTGTGGCCCGGGCGCCCGGTGTTGTATGAAAAAACTTTGGGGTATGAAATATCTTCGATGAAGAGATTTCATATTTAGATCATCAACATTAAAACACTAGGTCATTTTTTTTATGTTACTCAAAAATCAATATATCAAAGAGAAAAATCATTTAACTTTGCCCCCTTAATGATTATTCACTGCCTCAAATTTGATATTCCATATTCATTTGTGAGCATGCCATGGTATTGAAGGCACCCGGTGTTGTGTTATTTGGTGTCCCATCGTCAACAGCTGGCGCTTTTGTTTACAAACACTGGTCTCTCATGAACTGCGCATGTTCAGACCAGTAAGCGTAGCCCTGTACAGTCTCACAAAGCTTTTTAACACATTAAGAGTTGCTGGAAAGCTGAATCAGACAAACAGTACCACCATCCTCGCTGTTTCTAGAACGACACTCTGTACATATAAATACAACTCGTACAGTGTCGTTCTAGAAACAGCGAGGATGGTGGTAGTGGTATTGTATGTCTGATTCAGCCTTCCACGGTCCACCAACTCTTAATTACGGTTAAAAAGCTTTGTGAGACTGAACAGGTCTACGTTTGCTGGTCTGAGCATGTGAAGTTCACGAGAGACCAGTGTGTCAATAAAAGCGCCAGTTTTGACGGATGGAAAGCCAAATAACACAACACCGGTTCAGTGCGTTTCTAGTACTACTGTCCATATGTACGTGTCAACGTGTGGTTTTCTGGTTTTGTAGGTTTTCAAAAATACAGATAATGAAAATTTGAATTCATCAATGTTTTTCTATTTGAAATATCAATATAGTATCGTTTTCGCCTATCGGACTTATCGCTAGCTAGTATCGGAATTGTGGATTTATATCGGGTATCGGTTATCGGTTATCGCCTTTATTTGTGTCTCCAGTTAATGAATATCGGTTATCACCGATAAGGTTTTCCATTATCAGTTATCGGTTATTGGGAATAATGTTTTCTGTTATCGTGCCCAGCTATGCCTCCACTCTGTCCAGAAGAGCTGTGTGGGTGGAGCCCCCCACATGTGAGATGCATACTCCCCTATGACCCACTATGAACAATTGCATGTGTTAAGTTATTAATAAATAACAATCCATAGCCGTTAGGGCGTTTTAGTGTAAGTGTTGCACAGAAAACGAGATGCTGTATGGCGAGAGCTGGCATCTTGACGGCGCGCGGAGCATTGTGGGCCGCAGCCGCACCCAGCCATCTTCCTCCGAGACTCCACCGCGAGCTGACGTCCCTCACCCCCTCCCACACCACGTTCTCCATCGTGGGGTTTTCCTGCCTTCTAGTATCCACAATTCCAGAGTGATTGTATACTCAGGTCAAGGGAAGCCCGTGGGAGGAAGGAGGGCACGGCGCGTTGCAGTGAGGAATGAGAAGAGGACAGAAGGACTCCAGGCCGAACGGACCACGAGGCAAATCAGGGTGTGGCTTCCCTCTTCTCCCCCTACAGCTAAGTAACCATTTGCTAGGATGTGTTAACGTAGATAGCTAGGTTGCTGTGTGCTTGGTTTAATTAATTATTCTTAATTTCCAGCGAGTTTCTTTGTTGTTTTCAATAAACTTAAGAGCACGTTTATCTGGCTTTTGCTTACCCTATGAGAGATGTGATTGGTCAGATAATTAAATAATAAGGACTAGAGAGGCTGTGAGTCTGATAACTCAATTTTCAGTTATTTTATTGTATATTTTTTTATTGCTGAGAATTTACGGGATTTTTGGAAGTCCAGACCTTTCAAGAACCCCACACCTTCCTTCTTTTCCCTTTCCTTTCCCTTCCCTTCCCCTCCCTTCCTATTCTTTCTCCACCCCCGACAGTCTGCCCCGAGATGCCTCGTCCGTTCCAAGCCCCCCCGGCAGGATGGATCTTTCACCGTAAAATTCAGACTACCGTTTCCGAGCATCCTATTTCATCCTTAACACATTTCCTAACTGTTTTAGGCTGTGGATCATTGCCTCAGTGCACAGGAGAGTAACACACACACACACACACACACACACACACACACACACACACACACATGGATTGGAGTAAAACAGGAAATTCTACGAGAAGAAATGTATTTACAAGTGGCGAATCTTTAAAATTTGGCACCTGGGGCAGCACAGTGATCAGTGGCCGTTGGTCCTCAGTAAAAGTAGCTATCAAATGTCAGGCCGTGGAACACCAGCGACCTCAAAGGTGTGTACTTTATAGGAACAGCGCAGCTAAAATCACACTTTGACTCAACTGGAGAAATTTTTATCTTATTTTATATTTCTTACAATTCAAAATTCCGGTATCCAATTTTGGCGCCCCCAAAACAGCGCGCCCAGGGAGGCTTTGGCTCCCCCAGTACTTGGCCGCTGTTATTTACACGTCTCTTCCATCACGTTGTTGGAAACCCAATTAATCAATTTACTGTTTGTACAGCTTCTTAACACACACACACACACACACACACACACACTCATACAGATGGGGACACACACACACACACACACAGCTTCAGAAAATGCAAGTAAACACACAGTCAGAATGAAATAAGCACACACACACACACACACACACACACATGCACACACACTCATACAGATGGGCACACACACAGCTTCAGAAAATGCAAATAAACACACACACAGTCAGATTGAAATACACACACACACACACACACACACACACACACACACACACACACACACACACACACACACACACAGCTTCAGAAAATGCAAATAAACACACACACAGTCAGATTGAAATACACACACACACACACACACACACACACACACATGATATCCTTCTCTTTGATCTTCCTGTGTTGGCCTCCCCTAAGCTGTCCTTCCCTTCACTCTCTCTCCCTCACCTTCCACCCTGAACCAACCCTTGTCTAGGAGTGGCCCATCATCTGTAGAGTCTTGGCCACCTTGCCCTTGGCCATGGTCGGCAGCAGCAGCATCCTGGTGGTCAGCTCACGGCCACACCCCTTGCCCACCACCTGACCTATGGAAAAAAGAATGGAGGTGATTTCTAGCTGTCTCAGAGGTTGTAGAAAGGGGTAGACATGTCAAAAGGGAGAGACCAAGGGCCGGACAAAATACAAGATAAACAAAAATGAAAAATAAATGCCCACATGACCGTGCCCCACCCATGATACACTGAAAGAGAACATGTCAGGCTGTCACAGAGGTTGCAGAAAGGGGTACATGCCCAAAGGGAGAGATCACGGGCCGGACAAAATACAAAACAAATACCACAGCTAAATAAATGGCCAGGTAGGGGCAGGGCCTAAGTTTAATACCTGTGGACACTACGCTGGATATATTCTTCAATGTTTTAATATCAAGATCGCACAAAAAATAAATAAATAAATTAATTAATAAATAAATAAATAAATAAAAATAAGAGATTAAGCTGAAAAAGTTTAACTACAGTCCTTTCCACGAGAGCTGGCGGAGATTTTCCTTCAGGGGTGGACTCACGGGCTTGCTTGAGTGATGGTGTCTGCGCCACTCCTTGGCTGTTGTTTACTAGAGCTGAGCTGCGGCGATTTCGTTATCTCTCGCTCTCTGCTACCTCTTAAAAGCAACACTATTGGTATATGAATGTAGTTATTCTTATAATTGCTCTTCCTTATGGCTATTTATCACCACAAGACAATATAAACATATTTCAGGAATAATGACAGGAGGATGAAAGAAATGAGAAGGTTCTTGCCTCAGGCCAATGTTTCTGTTAGGGCTCCGTAGCATCACTACTACTAAGCCAGGCCTAAAAATATACTACCAAGAAATCTTACAGTGAGAGTTAATTAGACTGCAGCCCAGCACTTTGTAGTAGTAAAGAGTAGTAAAAAAAGTCTGGCCTCAACAGTCGCTTCAGTGGCTGGACATTGTCCGTTTACGTGCAGTTCTAACTTAGTTTTGTTATGAATGTCGTTTCAGATTTATTTCTAATAGTTCAAAAGGCACATACTTACCAATAAAAATATTATTGCATTAGTTTTTATCGGTGCAATTTGATACCTAACAACTCAAAAAGGGTTTTGGTAGGAATGCAAAGTCAATTTTATGCGCACCAGAACAAGTTAATAATTGGCCAGTGAGCGCACAGTGCCATGCAACGATGCCAAGCCCACCAGTCCACCCCTCAAGGTCATTCATCCCATAACTTTTATTTATTTATTTTATTTTTTTATTTAAACAGGGCTTACAGAAGATTGTGCTAAAGTTGAAGGTTTTAAGCTTCATCTATCTATAGCTACATACAAGACACACATTGAATTACTGCCTAGAAGTCCTAATCCAGCTGTTCACCTCCCGCTTGAAGACTTGAAGTGACGCGCGATGGTGGAGGTCGGTGTGGCGAACAAGCTGGTTCCACAGGCGGCTGTAGCGGGGCAGGACTTCTCTGTGTGACGCAAATACCAAGAGCACCTTCACTGTGTGGTGGGAGTGTCAAGGCCCGGCAAGTGTCCCCACAAATATTATCAGTGAAATTATCATTTTTCTTTATAAAACGTGCAATATCTCAAGCAGTGCACATGATGATTTATGTGTCATAATGGCAAAGAGTAATACAATGACACAGGCGTGGCAGGACAACTCTGCCGCCTCTGTGTCTCGGAGAATAGACAACTTTTACAAACACTCAAAGTCTAAAGACACACGCGGCATTTTATGTGCGGTTCTTGAAAGGTCTGGACTTCCGAAAATCCCATAAATTCTCAGCGATAAAAAAATATAAATAAGTATCTGAAAATTGAGTTCTCAGACTCACAACCCCTTCGTCTTTATTACTTATGACCAGTCACACACCCATGGGACAGACACAGGCCAGACGAACCTGCTCTTAAGTTTATTTAATGCAACAAAGAAACTTGCTGGAAATTAAGGAATAATGAATTAATTCCAGGCACACAGCAACCTAGCTAACTATCTTAAAACATCCTATGCAAAATATGTACTTAGCTGGAGATGGACGAAGCAGAAGCCACCTCTGATCTACCTCGTGGTCCGTCCAGCACTGGAGTCCTTCTGTCCTCTACACACAAAGGGTAAAAAAGTGCTTGTCTTGCCACCTTGATGTCAATGAGGAGTCCCTCGACGGGCGGAATGGCTGGTGGATGAGGAGGTGGAACTGGAGCTCCTGCGTCTGCTGCAGTTCAGTGTTGAGGATGACCTCCATGGCCTTGTTGTTGTCACCGCGCATGTTGTGGATGAAGTCGCTGATGGGCACCTAGAAATCCTTGATCTTGCACGCCAGGCACCCACTATAGGGGGAAGGAGAGTATTCTGAAGCCAGTGTTGTCAAACGTATTGGCACCTCATGATGACTGAAAAGCCTCTCCTAGCCCTGCTGGGATTTTCATGGCCTGTTTTGTGTTCCTAGTCATAGCTTTACACAATTCTGCACCACGGATGGAAAAATCATAACCCATGCAAATCTGGTTGATCCTCTCAGCTGTCTTAGTAAATAGCCTCTCGTAGAAGTTGCTGGGATTTTCTTGGCCTGTTTTGTGTTCCTGGTCATAGCTTTACACAATTCTGCACCATGGATGGATAAATCACCACCCATGAACACAAGGTTGATCTTCTCAGCTGTCTTAGCAAATAGCTTCTCGTGGAAGTTGCTGGGATTTCCATGGCCTGTTTTGTGTTCATAGCTTTACAGTATTCTGCCCCACGGATGGATAAGTCACCACCCATGAACACAAGGTTGATCTTCTCAGCTGTCTTAGTAAATAGCCTCTCGTGGAAGTTGCTGGGATTTCCATGGCCTGTTTTGTGTTCATAGCTTTACAGTATTCTGCACCACGGATGGAAAAACCACCACCCATGAACACAAGGTTGATCTTCTCAGCGGCCTCGTGAATAGTCGTAGTGGGAGCCCGACATGTTTGAGAATACGAATCTTGTTATCTTTTATCACAGCAATGGAAACAGCTGTCTTGGTACTCCCCTCCTAAAAGAGTTCAAGTCAAAGGCAAGTGAAAATACAGACATAGAAAGAAAGAATGAAGATGCTGGTTAACACTTGCATAAGGGATTTGGATAGCATAGGGTTGAGCTAGAGATGAAAGTCATGTGTAATGGAGCCATGGGAGGCGTGGAGGCACACACCAAATTCAAACCCGGAAAGCTTGTGGCATCATGGGTCAGGGAACAGACAAAGACATAAGACATTAGAGGGATGATTACGGCTCAGAAATATCCTGACACTCCCTTCTTGAAAGAGTCCTCAAGATGTAGTAAGGGGGAGGCTGTGCTGGAATATACCAGGGAAGAGAATGAGTGAGTGAATGAAGATGCTGGTGAACTCTTGCATTAGGAAGATGTAGGAAGGAGGAAACAGTAATAGGAAGGCTGTGCTGGAATATGCCAGGGAAGAGAATGAGTGAGTGAATGAAGATGCTGGTGAACTCTTGCATTAGTAAGTTGTACATCAGCCAGAAAGTCTTATGCTCTGGGGACACAGGATGGGAGCAGCACCAGGGAAGTAGCAAGGAAAGACAACAGAGAAGTGTGAAGATTTCTTTCTGGTGGGTTGTTGGTTGTCCGTAGCCTGGTGTCACACCGGGCCTTTTTCTTCCCACCGCGTTGGCGCCAGCTTGGGCAACCGCCAACTCCAACTTTTCCTGGTGTGCGTCACACATGGCCAAGGTCGGCTGCCCGTATCCACATCCACAACGTAAACAAAGCACTTGCCCTGTATTAACATGGCGTCGTCTGCTAAAGTAAGGGCTTGTGCTGCCATTACCCAAGTTGTGGACTTGTTGCTGCAGGGAAATGGAAGGGATAAGCTGTTGTGGGTGTGGCAGGTCTGTGGCTCCTCCGGGACAGCTCTCATTGTCAGCACTGAGCGGCCAACATACCCAGGGCTGGATCTAGGGCAGGGGCCAGGGCATCGCGCCAACTCCCTTACAACAATGTAAGCACTTTTCTGTTTAATTCAAGGCTACCACTGCCACCCCTTCGTGTCATATCAATATAATGCCTGACTGAAGTCACGTAAAACATCTAAATTCATAAATTAAATTAAATTAATTAAAAGTCGGTTTACTTCCAGGCTTGGAAGCACACTAGGGAGTGTACAGAGGGCCACAACACAACACAACAGGCAGCCTGTGCAGGCAGCACAAAACCACTGCGAGGGCAAGTGAACGCCGAGCCTATCCGCCAGTGCCTGCGAGTCAGCCCAGCACCACTGGCACCAAGCGCTGCGTGGATGTCACAATGTTTCTTCGTGGACGCAGGCGGCCTAGTCCAGGTGACGACGAGATGATTGCTTCGGTGCGTGACGGAAACCACCTGGGAGTGCTTCAGCAAGTACGACTCTTTTCTGGCGGCACATATACAGCCAGCCAGGGTAATGTACACTACCTCAGCATGTAACAAACTGATCAATGTGTTGGGTGAAAATGTTGTGCCTGCCACAGCAGCAGCAGGAGTTAAAAATGCCAAATATTGCTCCATATCTGTGGCTTCCCCTCCAGACGTGTCTCACATGGACCAGCAACGCCTAACCATTCGGTACATGTTGCCAGAGGTAGAGCGTTTTTTGAAGTTTGTCCCCTTACTGAATCATACTGGAAAGGAAATTGCAAAAGTAGTGGTGATTTTTTTTTGCATAAACCCAATATTCCCATCTGTGAGTGTCGCAGCACGATAACGCGAGCAACATATCTGCAAAATACAATGGCACCCACATAAAACGTCATTGTGAGTTTGCAGAGTTTGTTCCTTGCCTGGCTCATTCACTGAAGCTTGTTACGGTGTGCTGCTGAATGTTGCAGTGACTATGTTTGGTGCTACGATTCAACGTCTGTATGTTTGTCTGGTCAAGTCAACACATTGTTGGCGCAAACATGGAGATGCGCTGCAAGGCTTACCAGTTATCAAGTGCTTGCCAGACACACGATGGTCGGCCCGAGCAGATGTTGTAGAAGCCATAGCCACGAGCATAACATAGTGCTACTAGAAAATCTAGCAATGGACGAACATCTAAATGCAGATTTTTTTTTTTTCTTTTTTAGGAGCAGCGAGTAGCGGGCTTTTTTTTTATTATTGTTTTCTTTTTTTGTGTGTGCCCTTGAGCTGCCTCCTTTGTAAAAAAAAAAAAAAAAAAAAATAGGCTAGGTGTGAGGCCTCTGGTCTTTTGAAGGAAATTCAGAAACATGAGACAGTAATTCTCTTAGTAACATGGCAGAACATCCTTAACAATGCAACAAGTCAGTGTTTGCAGAAGCCAGGCCTTGACTTGAACACAGCAGTAAATCTACTCAAATCACTGACTGAGTGTGTTCAAGATCAACTGGACCGGGTCAATGACTATGAACAGATTGCTGTACAAAAATGTGGCCATAATGAACACAAAGACGATCAGGGGCGTGTGTGAGGGCAGAAGCGACATCACGAAGCAGCAGATAGCGCAGAGTCACAAAGCTGTCACCCAGGGAAGTATTCAGGACCACACCACACACACCCGTCACTGATCACCAGCTAATACTGTCACTCGGAGATCTCTTAAAATCCTATGAAGCACTCCAGCAGCGGTTCGCATTCCTGTCTAAAGGCAGACACACACTATACGATGCGGCCTGTCCGGCGGCCGAAAGTGGGCAGAGCCTCGTTGGCCAGATGAAGCATACACACTATGAGGCGGCCTCACGGAATACCAGGCGGCGGCCGTCACTCTGAGCCCCACCGCCGCAGTGACAACAACAACACAGTTTATGTTTTATGTCCACAAACATGGATGGCCCTTGTACAGATCAATAAAACTGATCCAAAAGTCTTTATTTATCCAGACGTCAGACATCGTGGAGCGTAAATAATGTCTACACCACGGCTGTCAGCGTCGCTCCGAGATAATTCCCGCCTCAAGGCCGCCGCAAGGTGACACACACTGTGAGGCCGTGGGCCGCGTCGGACGGAATTTCAAACATAAACAGAAGGCCATCGGGCCGCTTCGTGAGGCTGCGCCGCACAAATTACACCCGTACACACCGCCTTAAGGCCTCTAGCCACGCCCACTTTCCGGCCGCTGGACAGGCCGCATCACATAGTGTGTGTCCGCCTTGACATCATGACAATGCAGGCAGACAAGCTCAGGGACTCTGCAGGTCAGGAGTTGTCCAAACGACCTGCTGGAGCCTTGTCTGGCTTCAGAAATTGTGCATTTCCAGGCACTCCTCAAGACGGCTCTAGAAGAAGGAAGCCACGAAAAGTTGACTCAAGTCACAACCACACAACTGTGACGTGATTGCAGCGTCCGCCAACGTGGAGACGAGCAGCTCTACGTATCTATTTGTCAGTGTTCATGACGAACTGAACTGGAGAAAGATTGTTTTCAGAGCTAAAAAGAATGAAGAACACTGCGCAGCACCATGGGACAAAGTCGTCTGGCTTCTCTGCCCCTTGTGAGTGCTGAGCACAAACTGCTCATGTCGAGTGTTTGTATTCATGAAGTGATCGAGGACTTGGCAAGAATCAAGGCCAGGAGGAAGCTTCTGAAAGTGTTAAGTTGCAGTCAATTCAAGTTGGGTTAGTTTATAATTCACTCAAAGTTGTGAACATAAATCATAACAATTAGTTTTTTGTTTATATTCTCAGTGGCAGTCTTTCACATTGTGACGTAGTACTTTGGGTGAATAACTTCTCTTTAATAAAGGACTGTATTATTACATGCATTATAAAACTTGCTTTTCTCATTTTCCTACGTTACATCTAATGGTGAGTTTGTATAAACATGATTATTAGCATATGTTAAATTTACTAAGAGCTAGTGCATGGGGTGTGAGCCTGACAGGGCCTTTCAGGGCCCGGGGCCCCGCGACATGGAAATCCGGCCCGGAACATATCCATCTAGACTCCAACCACATAAGCATGTGGATTAAGTAACAACACACACACACACACACACACACACACACACACACACACACACACACACACACTCACACAGAACTCGGAGAACATGTCACCGGACAAACACATCAACAGGATAACGGGACAAACTATGAGTTTGCTGAAGAACATAAGGACGGCATTTGTGTATTTGGACGAGGAGATGATGAAGAAAATAATAGTTACAATGATAAGGCCAAGGTTGGAGTATGCAGCAGTGGTCTGGTCTCCTCACGAAAAGAAGAACATAAGAAAGCTGGAAAGAGTACAGAGAATGGCAACTAAGATGGTACCGGAACTTAGGGATCAGACTTACGAGGGGAGACTCAATAGCATGGGGCTCACAACCCTGGAGAGAAGAAGAGAAAGAGGAGACCTGATAGCGGCGTACAGGGTAGTGAGCGAGGTGGAGAATCTGGACAGAGAGGACCTGTGTGTGTGGAGCGAGAGAGAATCGAGAGGACATGGAACGAAGTTGAGGGCAACCACGTGTAGGCGAGATGTGAAAAAGTTTAACTTCCCAAACAGAAGCATTGAGCTGTGGAATGGACTGGAGGAGGAGATGGTGTGTGCGAGAAACATTCGTGATTTTAACCCGGTAGCAGCGACGGGCCAAATTTGTGGCTTTACCGTGTAGCAGCGACGGGCCAAATTTGTGGCTTTACCGTGTAGCAGCGACGGGCCAAATTTGTGGCTTTACCGTGTAGCAGTGACGGGCCAAATTTGTGGCTTTACCGTGTAGCAGCGACGGGCCAAATTTGTGGCTTTACCGTGTAGCAGCGACGGGCCAAATTTGTGCCATGATATAACCCCCCAAAATAGATGATACATAAACCGATCACAAATGCTTTGATATATATTATGAAATGGTTTGTGTGAGGGTGATTTTTTCTCATTTTTCTCGCTTGGAGGGACCATTAAGAAACATGACCCCCGCTGCTACCAGGTTAAGGAAAAATGGGATAAGAGAGGATATGGAGACGGGACAGTGCCAGCATAGCTCTCTTCCCATATGTCACAACTAGGTAAATACACACACACACACACACACACACACACACACACACACACACACACATGTACGCACACACACGCAGGCACACACCACACACCATTGCCCATCCGGTACATGTCCACCAAGTCGGCAATGTCCCTCTTCATCTCCTCGGCCTGGTGCTTATTCTCCTGGGCCGCCTCGTCCAGGCACTGCAGCGGCACCCCTCGGCACTCCAGCCTCTCCCTGCTTTCTCCGGTCATCAGCTGGTACTTCTTCCCCTGTTCCTCCGGGAGTGCCTGTGGGAGGGGGGGTAAAGAGGGTACATTCATCACCCCGCACAGGTCATAACTATTTGCATCGGGTAAGAGGAGATATGAGGAAGCTGGAACAGGTACAGAGAAGGGCAACAAAACTAGTTCCCGAGGTGGCAGGGTGTCCTTACGAGGAACGGTTAACCCAGCTGGCCTCACCACTCTTGAAGACCGAAGGATTAGAGGTGATATGATTGAGACCTACAAGACCTTGACCCCTTCACTACGGCCGGGCCAAAACAGCGCCCCGCACCGTAGCCGAGATAGCCGTGCGCGCCAAATTTCAAATGTCGCTATTGGATACAACAAGCTTTCAGCCATAAACTCAACACAATCATCATGTATTATATATGAAAACAAGCAGAATTAAATGGTGCACATAAAGAAACTCACTACGGCCGGGCCAAAACAGCGCCCTGCGCTATATCCAGGATCACCGCGCGCCAAATCTCAAATGTTGCTATTGAATATAACAAGTTTTCAGCCATAAACTCAACACAATCATCATGTATTATATATGAAAACATGCAGAATTAAATGGTGCACATAAAGAAACTCACTACGGCCGGGCCAAAACAGCGCGCAGTATCCAGGATCACCGTGCACGCCAAATCTCAAATGTTCCTATTGAATATAACAAGTTTTCAGCCATAAACTCAACATAATCATCATGTATTATATATGAAAACATGCAGAATTAAATGGTGCACATAAAGAAACATAAATTAATCGATAATTTTGAGATCTAAGCATCAATACTATAGAGATAAAATAACTTGTATATTGGTTAAAGTGAGCCAGGACGCAGCATGCAAGTCATCGAATATGGTACAGGGCACGCAAGGACGCAGTATACTCGTGTTGAAGGGGTTAAAGGGTACTGACAAAGTAGATGGCAATGAGTTTCCTAAAGCTGGCTCCCCAAGGCCAACACCCAGAAACCAGAGGTCAAACCACAGGACACACAAGAGGTACAAATTCTTCAGCTCCAGGATTATTAACAAGTGGAACAGCCTCACTGAACATGTATATAATCACCAGCACTAGTGTGAATATGTTTAACCCAGTAGCAGCGACGGGCCAAATTTGTGGCTTTACCGTGTAGCAGCGACGGGCCAAATTTGTGGCTTTACCGTGTAGCAGCGACGGGCCAAATTTGTGGCTTTACCGTGTAGCAGCGACGGGCCAAATTTGTGGCTTTACCGTGTAGCAGCGACGGGCCAAATTTGTGCCATGATATAAACCCCCAAAATAGATGATACATAATCTGATCACAAATGCTTTGATATGTATTATAAAATGGTTTGTGTGAGGGGTGATTTTTTTCTCATTTTTCTCGCTTAGAGGGACCATTAAGAAACATGATCCCCGCTGCTACCACCACGACCAGGTTAATTGTCAATGGCACATGGGCCCCCCAAGGTACATGGGCCCCTGGACTTAACCCATGCCAATGTGTATTATTTGAATATTTTGATATTTTAGCTTATATGGGCCCGGGCCCCTCCAGCCACTAGATGGCATGGCCCCCTTCAGCACCCAAGTCCGACTTCACTAGGTAAGCACAAATTCACTGACAGCTGGCATCCTAACTACATACTCCCAAGAGAGAGAGAGAGAGAGAGAGAGAGAGATTTACATAGAAAATCAGACCACACAGACCCCATGGTCCAGACTAGGTGGCCTGTCCTTAATCCTAAGTGATTCTACAGGTAAAGATTCGTTTTAGTACCAGTATCTCGTTATCTACTTAATGAAACATCATATATCTTTTCTACAAACCTTCAACAGTCATGGAAATGCTTTGAAAATCCAATTCAAGGGCTTTTTTTTTACTCTTGAAAATATGGGATAATGTTTACGAAAGCCTCCTCTGGCGGCGGCCGCGACGACGCTGCAGCCGTAAAATGGCTCGCAGAGGGTTTAGGGTCGGGGAGCATATTTAAACGGAAGCAGGACGTTTTGCCGGTGTGTCAGTTCGCCGATACCGGTGAACCGTCTTATTTCATTCACTGGCGAAACGTCCAGCAGGACGATTCGTTGGTGTGTCAGTTCGCCGATACCGTTTAGAAACTAATTTTTATACCAGTATAATGATTTTATTTTTCGTGCATTGTTACCCAGTAAGGGGAAGAGGGTAGGGAAGGCAGGGTCAAAATCTAAATATAGATCAAGGTATCCTAAAAAGAAAACGTGGACCGGAGGGGTGACTATGGAAGACTTGCCATACCCGCACATTCGCGCGCATACACAAACTCTCTCTCTGTCTCTTACACACAGTTATGGGATCTTGTCAACGTCATTAGTGAAAGTGGCCTACAGTGCTGTACTTTCTGCCCCTGGTCAGATCTGCATCCATACACCGAACAATAAGCCACCGGAGCGCGAAGTGACTCGACTTCCTCGCTCTTAACGCTGGGAAAGTCACGGTCGGACTGACCTGGCTTCTGCCTTCTGACCCCAGCCGCTGGGTAACAAAATAAGTCATGCACAAGGCGGGCTACTTTTCACTCGGAAGCAGACTAACCCTGTCCTGTGTCTCTTTTAACACTGCTTCGTTCCTCCTCCCCCACGCTCACAGACGTCACTAACAAGCTTTCTCACCACCATTATCATTTCCATCTATTTTATATCCTTACGCACGAATAATTCCTGGGTGTTGGAAAAAACTTATTTTTACTGATCTACGAATATTTTAACTTCTGGCCAGTACAGTAGGAATAGTGATACTTAACTCCAACCAAAAAAATGGTGGTAACAACATCAACTTATATGAACTAGTTTCCATGCAGTGTTGGTTAGTTTAAGAGGAGAAACTTCAACGATATCAAAGAAAAACTGTCAGGGAGTATCAATCACAAATCTTGAACATCTGGGATGATTACGCTGAAAGGAAGATTATCCCTTGCACCGTGCTAAAACTAATTCCAAAACTTCATGGACCCTCCTCGGAAATACTGCCCAGCCCTAAGAATCAAGCTACGGGTGACCAGGAGTAATTCTTTTTAACTCGATTTTGAAGATAACAATAATTATAAATCCTATTTTAAATTACATCTTAATGCATTTTAATATCATCTTTTTTCATTTGCATGTGTGTACCTTTCTGCTATAGATATATATTTTTATGTTATTTTCCCATGTTTTGTTTTCCTTAACTCAAATATTTCACATTTTACCCAATAACAAAGTGCCAAGAATCGCCTCCCCAATGTTCAGAGCCTGCTGTAGGAATGGCCCATAATCTTTGACCTTCCCTCTCCCTTTGCTGTCCTCCCTTCCTTCCTTTCCTCCCCAGTCAAAATACATCTTCCTTCCTTCCCTCCCTCTCCCTTCGCTGTCCTCCCTTCCTATCTTTCCTCCCCAGTCAAAATACATCTTCCTTCCCTCCCTCTCCCTTTGCTGTCCTCCCTTCCTTCCTTTCCTCCCCAGTCAAAATACGTCTTCCTTCCCTCCCTCTCCCTTCGCTGTCCTCCCTTCCTTCCTTTCCTTCCCAGTCAAAATACATCTTCCTTCCTTCCCTCCCTCTCCCTTCGCTGTCCTCCCTTCCTTCCTTTCCTCCTCAGCCAAAATACGTCTTCCTTCCCTCCCTCTCCCTTCGCTGTCCTCCCTTCCTTCCTTTCCTCCCCAGCCAAAATACATCTTCCTTCCCTCCCTCTCCCTTTGCTGTCCTCCCTTCCTTCCTTTCCTCCCCAGTCAAAATATGTCTTCCTTCCCTCCCTCTCCCTTTGCTGTCCTCCCTTCCTTCCTTTCCTCCCCAGTCAAAATACGTCTTCCTTCCCTCCCTCTCCCTTTGCTGTCCTCCCTTCCTTCCTTTCCTCCCCAGACAAAACACGCCTTCCTTCCTCCCTCTCCCTTTGCTGTCCTCCCTTCCTTCCTTTCCTCCCCAGTCAAAATACTTCCTTCCCTCCCTCTCCTTTGCTGTCCTCCTTCCTTCCTTTCCTCCCCAGCCAAAATACTTCTTCCTTCCCTCCCTCTCCCTTTGCTGTCCTCCCTTCCTTCCTTTCCTCCCCAGTCAAAATACGTCTTCCTTCCCTCCCTTTCCTTCGCTGTCCTCCCTTCCTTCCTTTCCTCCCCAGTCAAAATACGTCTTCCTTCCCTCCCTCTCCCTTTACTGTCCTCCCTTCCTTCCTTTCTTCCCCAGTCCAAAAACATCTTCCTTCCATCCCTCCCTCTCCCTTTGCTGTCCTCCTTCCTTCCTTTCCTCCCCAGTCAAAATCGTCTTCCTTCCCTCCCTCTCCTTTGCTGTCCTCCTTCCTTCCTTTCCTCCCCAGTCAAAATCGTCTTCCTTCCTCCCTCTCCCTTTGCTGTCCTCCCTTCCTTCCTTTCCTCCCCAGTCAAAATACGTCTTCCTTCCCTCCCTCTCCCTTCGCTGTCCTCCCTTCCTTCCTTTCCTCCCCAGCCAAAATACATCTTCCTTCTCTCCCTCTCCCTTCGCTGTCCTCCCTTCCTTCCTTTCCTCCCCAGTCAAAATACATCTTCCTTCCCTCCCTCTCCCTTCGCTGTCCTCCCTTCCTTCCTTTCCTCCCCAGTCAAAATACATCTTCCCTCCCTTCCTCTCCCTTCCTTCCTTTCCTCCCCAGTCAAAATACGTCTTCCTTCCCTCCCTCTCCCTTTGCTGTCCTCCCTTCCTTCCTTTCCTCCCCAGTCAAAATACATCTTCCTTCCCTCCCTCTCCCTTCCTTCCTTTCCTCCCCAGTCAAAATACATCTTCCTTCCCTCCCTCTCCCTTTGCTGTCCTGAGTGTCCTCCCTTCCTTCCTTTCCTCCCCAGTCAAAATACATCTTCCTTCCCTCCCTCCCTTCGCTGTCCTCCTTCCTTCCTTTCCTCCCCAGTCAAAATACATCTTCCTTCTCTCCCTCTCCCTTCGCTGTCCTCCCTTCCTATCTTTCCTCCCCAGTCAAAATACGTCTTCCTTCCCTCCCTCTCCCTTCGCTGTCCTCCCTTCCTATCTTTCCTCCCCAGTCAAAATACATCTTCCTTCCCTCCCTCTCCCTTCGCTGTCCTCCCTTCCTATCTTTCCTCCCCAGTCAAAATACATCTTCCTTCCCTCCCTCTCCCTTCGCTGTCCTCCCTTCCTTCCTTTCCTCCCCAGCCAAAATACATCTTCCTTCTCTCCCTCTCCCTTCGCTGTCCTCCCTTCCTTCCTTTCCTCCCCAGTCAAAATACATCTTCCTTCTCTCCCTCTCCCTTCGCTGTCCTCCCTTCCTATCTTTCCTCCCCAGTCAAAATACATCTTCCTTCCCGCCCTCGCCCTTCGCTGTCCTTTCCTCCCCAGTCAAAATACATCTTCCTTCCCTCCCTCTCCCTTTGCTGTCCTCCCTTCCTTCCTTTCCTCCCCAGTCAAAATACATCTTCCTTCCCTCCCTCTCCCTTTGCTGTCCTCCCTTCCTTCCTTTCCTCCCCAGTCAAAATACATCTTCCTTCCCTCCCTCTCCCTTCGCTGTCCTGAGTGTCCTCCCTTCCTTCCTTTCCTCCCCAGTCAAAATACGTCTTCCTTCCCTCCCTCTCCCTTCGCTGTCCTCCTTCCTTCCTTTCCTCCCCAGTCAAAATACATCTTCCTTCCCTCCCTCTCCCTTTGCTGTCCTCCCTTCCTTCCTTTCCTCCCCAGTCAAAATACGTCTTCCTTCCCTCCCTCTCCCTTCGCTGTCCTCCCTTCCTTCCTTTCCTCCCCAGTCAAAATACATCTTCCTTCCCTCCCTCTCCCTTTGCTGTCCTCTCTTCCTTCCTTTCCTCCCCAGTCAAAATACATCTTCCTTCCCTCCCTCCCTTCGCTGTCCTCCCTTCCTTCCTTTCCTCCCCAGTCAAAATACGTCTTCCTTCCCTCCCTCTCCCTTCCTTCCTTTCCTCCCCAGTCAAAATACATCTTCCTTCCCTCCCTCTCCCTTCCTCCCTCGAAGAAATTCCTCCCCATCTCTCTCCCTCCTCCACCATGGCGCTTGTTTTCCCCCTATTTTCTCCTCTCCCACAGCCTCCACATGCTTCCTGCACTCACCACAGACGGCGCTGAGTGGCTTCTCCAACACGGCACTCGTCTCGCTCATCTTGGCGGCGTAAAACACGGGTAAAAAGGGAGAAATATGGACTCTGCGGCGGGGGTTGTTTGGGTCCCCGCCTCTTGGTCTCCGCCTGGGTCTTGGGGCTCGGTACTCCTAGGCCTTATAATTATCCTCATTTATCCTTATTTATAGGCCTCAGGAACGTTTTGGTATAAGGACAGCTGGTGGAGGCGTCTATGGTCTCTCCTTCTCCATCAGATGGCAGTGGCAATATGGAACAGGATGGAGACCGAGGGCTGGGAACACCTCCCTTGCTGTGCTTTCCTTCCTGCCATTGTATCTTTTTAGCTTCATGGTGCTGCCCACACATGTATTAATAGTTGTATAATGTCCTGCCTGGGGTTGGGATGGCATGTTCCTCCCTTCTCCCTTATTGATGGATTGATTGATAGTTTATTGTTGCAGGTAAACAACAAGGGAGAAGGGAGGAACATGGCATCCCAACCCCAGGCAGGACAGAGTGTGATTATACAATACAACTATTAATGCATGTGTAGGCAGCACCATCTCTATCTCTGTATTCATTCTCATCTAGTGCTTGGGCAATGTTCTCCGTCCCCACATTTTATTGTCTTACTGTCCAGGGGGAGGTACTGCCCCCTCCCTTGTTGTGCTTTCCTTCCTGCCATTGTATCTTTTTAGTTTCATGGTGCTGCCTACACGTGTATTAATAGTTGTATAATCACACTCTGTCCTGCCTGGGGGTTGGGATGGCATGTTCCTCCCTTCTCCCTTGTTGTTTACCTGCAACAATAAACTATCAATCAATCAATCAACAAGGGAGAAGGGAGGAACATGCCATCCCAACCCCAGGCGGGACATTATACAACTATTAATACATGTGTAGGTAGCACCATGAAGCTAAAAAGATACAATGGTAGGAAGGAAAGCACAGCAAGGGAGGGGGCGGTACCTCCCCCTGGACAATAAGACAATAAAATGTGGGGACGGAGAACATTGCCCAAGCACTAGATGGGAATGAATACAGAGATAGAGTAAATACTAGTCCTTAAAGTATTGTTGTTTACCTGCAACAATAAACTATCAATCAATCAGTTTCAAGTCCTCCACCAAGAAGCCCCGGGCAGGAACCACGCCCTGGAGGCAAACCCGGATCCTGCCCATAGATATAGATAGGGCTTACCGCATACCCCACCTCTCCCATGCTAATATGACCTCTCCTCCATCAGATGGCAGTGGCAATATGGAACAGGATGGAGACCGAGGGCTGGGAACAGTTTCAAGTCCTCCGCCGAGAATTAAGCCCCGGGCAGGAACCACGCCCTGGAGGCAAACCCGGATCCTGCCCTTAGATATAGATAGGACTTACCGCATACCCCCCTCTCCCATGCTAATTCTGAAAACCCGCGCTCAAGTACTCAATACTCCATACGACCGCGCGCCCTTAATTGTGACAGTACCTAATATTTCCATCATACTCCTTTCTCAGTGTTCTCCTTTGTGAAATTACTTCTAGCATCACTCCCCTACATGTCCCATATAACCCCTCTTATGTCACTGTATCCTATGACACGATATATTCTGATGAGTTTAGTTTTTAATCACTGTATTTATTCATTTTATGTAAATATCTGTAAATGTCTGCAATCTAAGTATCCATGTACTATGTATTATGTATTATGTAATCGTATCCTATCACACGATATTCTGTTTAGTTTAGTTCAAACCACATATGTATGTATTCCTTGTATGTTAAGAACTGTACTTGTCGGGAATCTAATTATATATATGCCGCCCAAGCACACATATTTGACAAGGCTTTCGTGGGAGTTTTGGGCATTGCCAGAGGTAGTTTAATGACCCTGGTGGTAGCCTAGCCCTTCCTATGTACCATGAACCTAAAGAAACACTCCTGGGAACCCGACTGACCCCCTCTTTGACCTTTAGAAATAGCTGATATGAGAAGCGAAAGTGTCTTATATAATACCAGCCTATAAGTATCCTTGTACAGCCATACGTAAGGCTGTTAAGCCGTTGAACTCGTCTATAACCAAGTAGTATGCCAGTTGTTCCCTAATCTCCAATACTTTCAAAACTATAAACCAAAAAATAGCATTGCAGATTCCACTCGGCTGCCTTCTACCTCCTCGATCCCTTACCTCTGTTTTTTTCCCTCGCTTTTCCTCTTTTGTATATACATGGATGGGTATGGATTTCTATTTTGTATTTATCTCTGTATGTACAACCCCCCCCCCCCTCTTTGTAACTTCCCCCAAACTGTTCTAATAAATATCTGAATCTGAATATCTGCCTGAGAAAATGGCGTTAATATAGGAACATGTCGGAGCTCACCTGCAGGACCTCTGATGGCTGGCGGGGAGAAGAATGGCCGATGGTTTCTGCTCGCCTGTATGCTGTTTCCAGGATGTTTCTCGGGTGTTTCCCGGTGTTTTATTGGTGTTTTTTGGTGTTTTTTTTATCCCTGGTGTTGTTTTTTGTCTTATTACTGTGATTTGTGGCCAGTGGTTATTCCTCAGATGGTGTTTCCCGGACGTTTCTTGGGTGTTTCTCGGGTGTTTCTCGGTGTTTTATTGGTGTTTTTTGGTGTTTTTTCTATCCCTGGTGTTGTTTGACGTCTTATTACTGTATTTTGTGGCCAGTGGTTCTTTCTCGGCTGTATGGTGTTTCCCGGATGTTTCTCGATGTTTTATTGGTATTTTATTGGTGTTTTTTATGTTTTTTTCTATCCCTGGTGTTGGATTATGTCTTATTACTGTGATTTGTGTCCGGTGGTTATTCCTCAGCTGTATGGTGTTTCCCGGATGTTTCTTGGGTGTTTATTGGTGTTTTTGGGTATTTTTAACGTGATATGGGGTCTCTCTCTCTCTCTCTCTCTCTCTCTCTCTCTCTCTCTCTCTCTCTCTCTCTCTCTCTCTCTCTATCTCTATCTATCTCTCTCAGACTATACGCGAGAGAGAGAGAGAGAGAGAGAGAGAGAGAGAGAGAGAGAGAGAGAGAGAGAGAGAGAGAGAGAACCTCCCATCCAGCTCAATGAGAAAGCAGACTGCCTTGCTCGACGTGCCCTTCAGGATGACACAGTGGACCCTGGCACTGCCTATGCGCTTATTAGCTATGTTAAGAATAAACTTATAGGCATTATTACCCAACTCAGACACTGCTGTGACACTGGCATGTTAGTGTCTCCCAGCGCTGTGTTCACCCCTGTGGGCGACACAGTGCCCTGTGGTACCCTTAGGCCAGGCTACTACTGGGAGGTTAGTAACTCCCCTGTGTCTGCTGTGTGCCAGGCCACACACTGCATCACCATGTCATGGATCATGCCCTCTCATTGCTAAGTTTAACCTGCTTTGACCTGCCCCAGACAATTTGTTGGCTCCTGAACCATGATGTCCTCCCTGCCATCCCCAAAGAACACCCTCAGTTTGTGGCAGTGATGCAGTGTGTGGCACCCTGCCGTGCTGTACAAGGCTGTGACCTCTGCAGTATTCTACTTTAAGGACTAGTGTTTACTCTATCTCTGTATTAATTCCCGTCTAGTGCTTGGGCAATGTTCTCCGCCCCCACATTTTCTTTTCTTATTGTCCAGGGGGAGGCACGTACCCTCTCCATTCCTTCCTGCCATTGTATCTTTGTTGTTTCCTGGTGCTGCTACACGCGTGCTGGTAGCTGTGTAATGTCCTGCCTGGGGCTGGGACGGCACGTTCCTCGATCCCTTGTTGTTTACCTGCAACAATAAACTAGCAAGCAAGCAACCAGAAAGGAAAATTCTCTCTCTCTCTCTCTCTCTCTCTCTCTCTCTCTC
>NC_066534.1:132500-237500 GCF_024679095.1 Eriocheir sinensis
AGCACAGTCACACACACACACACACACACACACACACACACACACACACACACACACACACACACAGCGGGGTAGTAGGCATGGGAGGAGGTCCTCAGCGCCAGCACAGTCAGCTACACACACACACACACACACACACACACACACACACACACACAGGGGTAGTAGGCATGGGAGGAGGTCCTCAGCGCCATCCTTCACACACACACACACACACACACACACACACACACACACACACAGCAGGGTAGTAGGCATGGAGGAGGTCCAGCGCCAGCACAGTCAGCCACACACACACACACACACACACACACACACACACACACACACACACAGCGGGGTAGTAGGCATGGGAGGAGGTCCTCAGCGCCAGCACAGTCAGCTACACACACACACACACACACACACACACACACACACACACACACACACAGCGGGGTAGTAGGCATGGGAGGAGGTCCTCAGCGCCAGCACAGTCAGCTACACACACACACACACACACACACAGCGGGGTAGTAGGCATGGGAGGAGGTCCTCAGCGCCAGCACAGCCACACACACACACACACACACACACACACACACACACACACACACACACACACACACACACAGCGGGGTAGTAGGCATGGGAGGTCCTCAGCACCACACACACACACACACACACACACACACACACACACACACACACAGCGGGGTAGTAGGCATGGGAGGAGGTCCTCAGCGCCAGCACAGTCAGCGACACACACACACACACACACACACACACACACAGCGGGGTAGTAGGCATGGGAGGAGGTCCTCAGCGCCAGCACAGTCAGCTACACACACACACACACACACACACACACACACACACACACACACAGCGGGGTAGTAGGCATGGGAGGAGGTCCTCAGCGCCAGCACAGTCAGCTACACACACACACACACACACACACACACACACACACACACACAGCGGGGTAGTAGGCATGGGAGGAGGTCCTCAGCGCCAGCACAGTCAGCTACACACACACACACACACACACACACACACACAGCGGGGTAGTAGGCATGGGAGGAGGTCCTCAGCGCCAGCACAGTCAGCTACACACACACACACACACACACACACACACACACACACACACACACACACACAGCAGGGGTAGTAGGCATGGGAGGTCCTCAGCGCCAGCACAGTCAGCTACACACACACACACACACACACACACACACAGGGGTAGTAGGCATGGGAGGAGGTCCTCAGCGCCAGCACAGTCAGCTACACACACACACACACACACACACACACAGCGGGGTAGTAGGCATGGGAGGAGGTCCTCAGCGCCAGCACAGTCAGCTACACACACACACACACACACACACACACACACACTCAGCACTATACAGGGAGGGGTGATGTGTGTGTGTGTGTCATAATTTATCAACACGGAGTTTGCTCAATATATATTTTTGTGAACGTAAATGTTTTTCAACTTTATTCTCTCTCTCTCTCTCTCTCTCTCTCTCTCTCTCTCTCTCTCTCATTCATGTCTAATAATAATAATAATAATAATCCACCTCTTCCTTGTATTCTCTCTCTCTCTCTCTCTCTCTCTCTCTCTCTCTCTCTCTCTCTCTCTCTCTCTCTCTCTCTCTCCGCCACCAGCAGCCTCCCTCCCCTGTCAGTCGCTTGCCGTGATTGGCTGGCGGCTTCTCGTTGCTCGCTGCCGCCAGCCAACCAGCGAGACACGTATTGCGGGAGATGACCAGGCGGAGGAGGGGGAGGAGGAGGAACAATCTTCCTTCATCTGTATTTCCTCCTGCCTTCGACTTGAACTCTTTCAAGAGAAGGGTATCAGGACACCTCTCCTCCCGAAACTAACCTCTCTTTCGGCCACCTCTTTGGATTCTTTTTTAGGAGCAGCGAGCAGCGGGCTTTTCTTTATTATTGTTTCCTTTTTTTGTGCCCTTGAGCTGTCTCCTTTGTTGTAAAAAAATTATTATGAGAGGAAATATGAGGAAGGGAAGTCTTGAAAAGGAAATGAAAGTCTTGGGAAGGGAAGGGAAGTCTTGGGAAGGGAAGGGAAGGGAAGTCTTTGGAAGGGAAGGGAAGGCAAGAGAAGGGAAGGAAAGTCTTGAAAAGGGAAAGGAAGGGAAGTCTTTGGAAGGGAAGAGAAGGGAAGTTTTGGGAAGGGGAAGGAAGGGAAAGGAAGTCTTTGGAAGGGAAGGGAAGTCTTTGGAAGGGAAGGTAAGGGAAGGTAAGGGCAGGGAAGGGAAGTCTTGGGAAGGTAAGGTAAGGTAAGGGAAGTCTTGGGAAGGGAAGGGAAGGGAAGGGCAGGGAAGTCTTGGGAAGGGAAGGGAAGGGCAGGGAAGTCTTGGGAAGGGAAGGGAAGGGCAGGGAAGTCTTGGGAAGGGAAGGGAAACACATTCTTTCACTGTATTCTATGGCTGTTTATTGTCCTTAAGAGAGATACATGGAGACAATCACGGGGCGTATATGTGATACAACTGTGTATATAGTCTAAGCAGTGACGTCAGCAGCGGGCAGCCTGGCTCAGCGCTGTGATTGCTCCTAATTTCTCCTTATGCTGAACCATAAGAGACTTGGGAAATATGCCGCCCAGAAGCAGCCCGTAGTACAACTGTGTATATAGGGTAAGCAGTGACGTCAGCAGCGGGCAGTGCGTGGGCTGGCCTGGGGCGCTGTGATTGCTCCTAATTTCTCGTGGAGGCCGGGCTGTGGCGGACTGGCTGAGGACGCGGCCGGGCGTGGTGCGGATTCTGAGAAGGGCCGTAAGTTAAGGCCCGCGCGCTGCCTTAACTTCACCAAGGCGCCGTTGGCTACGGCCGCGCTACGGCGCCGTATCTCTGCATTCCTTTCCCATACTCAAAACTTTTTAAGGCCGCCGTAAGGGGACCTTAGGGCGCGCGCCGCTGCAATACGGCCGCATCTCAGCGGCCAATCAGGGGCAAGTTCTAGTCGGCAAATAGGAAGCGTCGACCAATCGCGGGATATAAACACAAATCAGCTGTTGTGCGAGCGTTCCCGCGGTGCCCACCCTCTCACGACAATGGAGCCTCTCTCCTCACCCCCTACCTTGCCCCCTACGAAGAAAAGGAGGCCGAACTTTTCGGAAGAGGAGCTACCAGAGCTGGGATTCTGTAGAAAAAATCTACCACCGGTATCGGTAGTCGGTAGCGAGCCGCGTCCAATCGGTATCGGTAGATCGGTAGATTTTTCAGAAATCTACCGATCGGTATAGATTCGGTATCGGTAGATTAAAAAACTCTATAATTATATAATAAAAAATGCTTTTAAAGGCCCATAACACACTTTTTAAGTTATTTCACGTGACACTGGCTTACGTGACTAGCCTCACTCTGCCGCGTCCCTCTTACAGGGTTCACACACTCCTACACACGGGCCCCGCCGCGCCACATACAAAACACTCACTCAACACACAGCATATCCTAACCTCTGGTTCGTAACAATATGATTAAATAGTTCACTGACTTGATCAAAACTTTTTTAATGTAAAATAAAGTTTAAAAAAGGAAAATCACTTGAAAAGTTAAAAGCACAAAACGATTAAGTGCTGCTGCCGCGGCGGGTGGACTTAAAAACACTGCCACTTAAAACACTAGGCGATGAGGCTGAGCACGTTGTCGAGAGCGTAGGAGCTAGAGCGTAGGTGTAGGCTACTCGCTTCGGCAGGCCAAACAAGAGTGGGGCTCCCCCCAAAACTTTTGGCGGGAGCGAGAATCTGCTAGGTCGTGGCTGCCTCTGATTGGCTGAGAACGCCCAGAACGGCCGGTGATTGGCTAAGCGTGATGACGTCAAAGTAATACCTGGAATTTCCTGCTAACTGCTTCCCATAGATGCGCTCGAACGTGTTGAAACTTGTCCGTTTCATTTTGCCGGGGTCGTCTTCTCTTAAGTCTTAACAAAAAAGTCCCGCGCTCGCTTTTTCAATCTACCGATACCGATTGACTGCCAATCATGCGATCGGTAGCGGTATTCGGTAGTTTCTTCAAAATACCGAATGATCGGTATCGGTAGCAGTAATCTACCGCCGGTAGTACCGATCCCAAATGTCAATCGGTAGTCCCAGCTCTGGGAGCTACTAATGCTAATAGCACTGACACAAACCTAACCTACCTTTGTTCATAACCTCAGACATTCAGACTATGCTATATTCTATGTGCAAGCTATAACACCATTTTTGTGAAAAGTTACCTTTAACATTTATCAGCACTATGGTATATATACAACACTTGCAACACAGTGATGTCCCTGCTCACCCACGCGCGCGTGCAAGATACTACGTTGCGAAGGATGGGGGGTGGATCCCTATGTTTGTAGGCTTTAGGAAGGCAAATATGAGGAAATGGTGTCGTGCGCGTAAACTGCATGCATATATATTTACTCCGTCTTCAATTGTGATGCTGTCCATAAAGTATGAGTGCATAGGAACATGGCAACATACCTATCTACTTACTAGTTCTTTGCAACTCCACATAAAAAAAATGTATCATTGCAAGAGGCAGCGGGAAGCCCTCTCACAAGTTTTCACCAAACTTCCTAGTTACTGTATTACTAAACATCTTACTGGTAGTTCATTCACTTCTTACAGTTGTATAAGTAGTATAACTACGTAAACATCGTTTATATGCATTTCATACCTGTATGAAGGCTGTATGTTCCACTCGTAGCAGCGAAGGCGTGCAGGGAGAGGAGGCCGTAACTCAGGGCGGCCCACACCCGCCTTAACCTGCGGCGCCGCAACTCTCCTCAAAATGGCAGCGCCGATGTTTTGAGTATACCAGCGGAAGCGCTACGGCCAGACTTGCGGCGCCTTAAGCAGATACGACGCCGTAACTTCGTTTCAGAATCCGCCCCCAGGCAGGAACCCGGGCCGCTTCTGGAGGAGGGAGAAGAGGGGGCTGGGTTACTCTCTCTCTCTCTTTCTGTGGTCGTATGCCGGAATTAGACAGGCAAGGAAAGTTTTGTTTAGTGGGCGCAACATCTGTGGTCATATGACGGAGAGAGACAGGCAAGGAAAGTTTTGTTTAGTGGGCGCAACATCTGTGGTCATATGCCGGAGAGAGACAGGCAAGGAAAGTTTTGTTTAGTGGGCGCAACATCTGTGGTCATATGCCGGAGAGAGACAGGCAAGGAAAGTTTTGTTTAGTGGGCGCAACATCTGTGGTCATATGCCGGAGAGAGACAGGCAAGGAAAGTTTTTAGTGGGCACAACATCTGTGGTCTCTCTCTCTCTCTCTCTCGCACGAAGCTAAACACTTCTTCTTCAATCGAGTTCTTAATGTTTGGAACGCTCTACCCTGTGATGTCGTTGATAGTACAACAGTTACGGCCTTCAAAAATAGATTAAACAAGTGTTTTGAATCCAACCAGCAACTAAGATATTACTCATTGTCGTAATAACGTTAAGTTCTTTCGAATACTGCAGTGGTGTCCTTGTCCGCTTTTATCGCCCGGTTAGTGGTAGCAGTAATGGTAGTTCTTTCCTCTTTCCTACATAATTTCCATAAAGTTTTTCCATGCTGCATGGTTCTTTTTCCTTTCCTGCCAGCTTTGGGTGGAGGGATGGGGGGGTGGGGAGGAGCCTTCGCCTTTGCTGTCCTTCATCTTCCACCTTTGATTAGATAGTTAGTGTAGCTTGTCACAAACAGCCTCGTAAGGACCAGCAGGTCTGCTGTTGTTTGTTCTTCCTTTGTGTTCCTCCTCCTCCACCTCCTCTTCGTCTTCCTCCTCCTCCTCCTCCTCTTTTTCATGGGGGAGGAGGGAAGAGAGATGGAGGAAGGAGGAAAAATGAGAGAGAGAGAGATCGCTTACCTGTAAATATCCCCCACCTGGCCGCGCTAATAACACCGTCACACATCCAAGGCACACACTTCATGGCGCCGAGTCCCCCCCCCAGCGAGTAGAACCGTGGCACACGTCCTCTCTACCAAGTCTGGGTGGACACTGAGGTGAGGTGGTCCGTGGTGCCGCCTTGCAACGCGTGAAGACATCCAGGTGAGTCGAGTTGCCTGTAGGTGCTCGGTTTTCGTCTTTATTTCTCCTCTTTCCTCTTGTCCCTCCTCCTCCTCTTTCTGTACACTTATAGAACAATCTCTCCTCTTTCTCCTCGTGTTATCCGTTTCTCTCTATCTCCTCTCGTTCTCTCTCTATCTCCATTTTTATCAACACTTTTCTCATCTCTCCTCCATATCTAATTTAGGTTGGCAATGTCCTTCCTACTACTACTACTACTACTCAAGGATTGTAAGTAAAGGGAGTTGTAGTATATATTTTTTATTAATAAGTGTTGATGATAAAAATAATAATGAGAGAGAGAGAGAGAGAGAGAGAGAGAGAGAGAGAGAGAGAGAGAGAGAGAGAGAGAGAGAGAGAGAGAGAGAGAGAGAGAGAGAGAGAGAGAGAGAGAGAGAGAAATACCTTCACATCTGAAAGGGAAAAATCTATAATCATCTTCCTCCTCCTTCTCTTCTTCCTCACACACACACAAATTATGGCAGTTCCACCCAGGCAGTGACCTCTTCGCAGTAGTACTTGGGGGCAGGGTTATGGTCAAGTTATAGGGAGATTTTTATTTGTACAAAGCCCCTGTGGTGACCCTGCTGTCTGACCCTCACACCAACCATCTTATTGGGTCAAATCGCAGGTCAGATGGGTCCTAATGTGTGTTTCCTTAGGTTCACGGTACAGAGGTAGGGTCATGAAACTACCCCTGGAAATGCCCACAACTCCTAGGAAAGCCTTGGCAAATGTGTGTTTCCTTAGGTTCACGGTACAGAGGAAGGGTCACACTACCACCAGGGTCATGAAACTACCCCTGGAAATGCCCACAACTCCTAGGAAAGCCTTGCCAAATGTGTGTTTCCTTAGGTTCACGGTACAGAGGAAGGGTCTCACTACCACAGGGTCATGAAACTATCCCTGAAAATGCCCACAACTCCAAGGAAAGCCTTGCCAAATGTGTGTTTCCTTAGGTTCATGGTACAGACGAAGGGTCACACTACCACCAGGGTCATGAAACTACCCCTGGAAATGCCCACAACTCCTAAGAAAGCCTTGCCAAATGTGTTTCCTTAGGTTCACGGTACAGAGGAAGGGTCACAAAACTACCCCTGGAAATGCCCATAACTCCTAGGAAAGCCTTGGCAAATGTGTTTCTTAGGTTCACAGTACAGAGGAAGGGCCACACTACCACCAGGGTCATGAAACTACCCCTGGAAATGCCCACAACTCCCACGAAAGCCTGGCCAAATGTGTGTTTCCTTAGGTTCACGGTACAGAGGGTCACAAAACTACCCCTGGAAATGCCCACAACTCCTAGGAAAGCCTTGCCAAATGTGTGTTTCCTTAGGTTCAAAGAACAGAGGAAGGGTCACACTACCACCAGGGTCATGAAACTACCCCTGGAAATGCCCACAACTCCTACGAAAGCCTTGGCAAATGTGTTTCCTTAGGTTCACGGTACAGAGGAAGGGTCACACTACCACCAGGGTCAGAAAACTACCCCTGGAAATGCCAACAACTCCTAGGAAAGCCTTGGCAAATGTGTGTTTCCTTAGGTTCACACTACCACCAGGGTCACAAAACTACCCCTGGAAATGCCCACAACTCCTAGGAAAGCCTTGCCAAATGTGTGTTTCCTTAAGTTCATGGGCAGAGGAAGGGTCACACTACCACCAGGGTCACAAAATTACCCCTGGAAATGCCCACAACTCCTAGGAAAGCCTTGTCACATGTGTGTTTCCTTAGGTTCACGGTGCAGAGGAAGGGTCATAAAACTACCCCTGGAAATGCCCACAACTCCTAGGAAAGCCTTGGCAAATTATGCTTACATCTCAAAATTATCAATTAATGTATGTTTCTTTATGTGCACAATTTAATTCTGCATGTTTTCATATATAATACATGATGATTAAGTTGAGTTTATGGCTGAAAACTTGTTATATTCAATAGCGACATTTGAAATTTGGTGCGCACGGCGATCTCGGATACGGGGCGCTGTTTTGGCCTGGCCGTAGTGAAGGGGTTAAACCAATATATTACACATTTGGAAGTTGTAAAGTTTTGTTTAGTGGGCACAACATCTGTGGTCACATGCCGGAGAGAGACAGGCAAGGAATGTTTTGTTTAGTGGGCAGCGCAATATCTGTGGTCATATGCCGGAGAGACAGGCAAGGAAAGTTTTGTTTAGTTGGCAGCGCAATATCTGTGGTCATATGACGGAGTGAGATAGGAGGGGAAGGAATTATAGGAGAAGGGAACAGTTGGAAAGTTTTGTTTAGTGGCCAGTGCAACATCTGTGGTCATATGCCAGAGAGAGAAAGGCAAGGAAAGTTTTTGTTTAGTGGGCAGCGCAACATCTGTGGTCATATGCCAGAGAGAGACAGGCAAGGAAAGTTTTGTTTAGTGGGCTCAACATCTGTGGTCATATGCCGGAGAGAGATAGGCAAGGAAAGTTTTGTTTAGTGGGCGCAACATCTGTGGTCATATGCCAGAGAGAGAGACATGCAAGGAAAGTTTTGTTTAGTGGGCAGTGCAACATCTGTGGTCACATGCCAGAGAGAGACAGTAGGGGAAGGAATTATAGGAGAAGGGAACAGATCCCAGGAGACAGGACACAACCCCGATTAATACCTGGTACACTGCTGGGTGGACAGGGGCGTAGGGTATCGGAAAAGCCGCCCAAATGTTTCCACTCCGTCCAGGAATGGAACCCAGGCTCTCTCGGTTGTGAGCCAAGTGTGCTAGCCACTGCACCACGAAGCCCCCCATATTAATGAAGAGCACTGTATTTCAGTGACAAGATCTTTGGAAATAGCTGTAATGGCCTCCTCCTCCTCTTGCATTCACCCGCTTTTTTTTGGGGGGGGGGGAGGGGGGGGGCCTCCTGGTGGGTTATCGGAAAAAAAAAAATAATCTGAAAGAAATGGAATTAGTTACCCCAAAAACATTTAAAAAATGGCTTGAGGTGTTCAGGTCACCCAAATTCCTCCGCCTCTTCCGCCTCCACTCGCACCCACCTGGCCCCTCCCTCCACCATGCCGCCAAACTGTGTGGCACTGAGCTGGTAACTGATTCTCCCTTCCTTAGCATGACAAGTCTGGTCCGACAAGTTTGGGGTCCCTACAGAGTTCAGCATAGCTGGGTGTTGTCGCGATAAGTCATCGCGATACTTTATCGCTGATAACAAAATCGGGTTATTGGCCATCCGCTACTTATTTAAATATATATCGGTATCTTCGTTACTTTTGTGACCAAATTAGCGATAATCGCTACTTTTTTCCGCCTCTCAGAAAAAAAGTTGTCTCCTCCCTACTGCGCATGTGTGGCCCGGGCGCCCGGTGTTGTTTGAAAAACCTTTGGGTTATGAAATATCTTCAGTGAAAAGATTTCATACTTAGATCATCAACATTAAAACACTAGGTTATGTTTTTTGTTACTCAAAAATCAATATATCAAAGAGAAAAATCATTTAACTTACCCCCAAAATGATTATTCACTGCCTCAAATTTGATATTCCATATTCGTTTGTGAGCATGCCATGGTATTGAAGGCACCCGATGTTGTGTTATTTGGTGTCCCATCGTCAAAAGCTGGCACTTTTGTTTACAAACACTGGTCTCTCGTGAACTGCGCACATTCAGACCAGTAAGCGTAGCCCTGTACAGTCTCACAAAGCTTTTTAACACATTAAGAGTTGCTGGAAGGCTGAATCAGACAAACAGTACCACCATCCTCGCTGTTTCTAGAACGACACTCTGTACATATAAATACAACTCGTACAGTGTCGTTCTAGAAACAGCGGGGATGGTGGTACTGTATGTCTGATTCAGCCTTCCAGCAACTCTTCATTACGGTTAAAAAGCTTTGTGAGACTGTACAGGTCTACGCTTGCTGGTCTGAGAATGCGCAGTTCACGAGAGACCAGTGTTTGTAAACAAAAAAGCTAGTGCTTTTGACGGCGGGGACGCCAAATAACACAACACCGGTTCAGGCGTTTCTAGTATTACCGTCGAAAGGTACGTGTCAACGTGTGGTTTTCCGGTTTTGTAAGTTTTCTAAAATACAGATAATGACATTTGAATTCATCTATGTTTTTTTTTATTTGAAATATCAACATAGTATCGTTTTCGCCTATCGGACTTATCGCTAGCTAGTATCGGAATTGTCGATTTATATCGGGTATCGGTTATCGCCTATATTTGTGTCTCCAGTTAATGAATATCGGTTATCACCGATAAGGTTTTCCATTATCAGTTATCGGTTATCAGGAATAAGGTTTTCTGTTATCGTGCCCAGCTATGGAGTTCAGGATGAATAACTCTGTACAGACCCCAAACTCCTCTGGCTGGACTTGTCGTGCGGGTGGCCATACAGAGGACCCCATAGGCCAGTTTCACGCGGAAAACTATAGCGTCCATCGGCGCCATTGGTAACGCTCAAAACAAACAAAGTGACTGTGAAAGCGGCCCCTAGACCACTGCCTCCCATGGCCCCCAAAACAGTCCCTGCTGTACCATGTTGGGTGCGCCTAGTAAAGCCCCGTCAGGTAGATTCTTGCTGGCCATCTCATCTCCAACTATGACCCCCACACCAACATAACCTTGACTCGAGCACCACCGCCACTGACTGCATTCACCGCAACACCGCCACTGACTGCATTCACCGCAACACTGCATCACCGCCACTGTGACTGCATTCACCGCAACACCGCATCACCGCCACTGACTGCATTCACCGCAACACCGCATCACCACCACTGTGACTGCATTCACCGCAACACTGCATCACCGCCACTGTGACTGCATTCACCGCAACACTGCTATCACCACCTCCTCCGCTCTCCTCACCACACCACACAGCAACACAGCAAGCCAGCAACAGCTCAGCGCCTGTGTTGCAGAAATGGTTGTTAGTAGCTGACTGTGCTGGCGCTGAGGACCTCCTCCCATGCTGACTACCCCGCTGTGTGTGTGTGTGTGTGTGTGTGTGTGTGTGTGTGTGTGTGTAGCTGACTGTGCTGGCGGTGAGGACCTCCTCCCATGCTGACTACCCCGCTGTGTGTGTGTGTGTGTGTGTGTGTGTGTGTATGTGTGTAGCTGACTGTGCTGGCGGTGAGGACCTCCTCCCATGCTGACTACCTCGCTGTGTGTGTGTGTGTGTGTGTGTGTGTGTGTGTGTGTGTGTGTGTATGTGTGTAGCTGACTGTGCTGGCGGTGAGGACCTCCTCCCATGCTGACTACCTCGCTGTGTGTGTGTGTGTGTAGCTGACTGTGCTGGTGCTGAGGACCTCCTCCCATGCTGACTACCTCGCTGTGTGTGTGTGTGTGTGTGTGTGTGTAGCTGACTGTGCTGGCGCTGAGGACCTCCTCCCATGCTGACTACCCCGCTGTGTGTGTGTGTGTGTGTGTGTGTGTGTGTGTGTGTGTGTGTGTGTAATTCAGCTCTTGGTCTGCTGTGGGTTTCTGGAGACAGCCAGCCGTTCCCCTACGGAGGAGCACAGAGCTCAAAGTACCGATCTTTGGGGAGGAGTGTGTGTCTGTGTGTGTGTGTGCACTCCCCCACAGTGGCACCTCTGAAACACACACTTGGAGAATTAATCACTGACAACAACAGACACAGATTTAATGACACCACAAACCTTAACTGCCACACCAGCCAGGAAAACAATAATACTAAGAATAATAATAATAAAAATAACACTACTACTAATAATAATAATGTCTTCCCTTTAATACTCGTGTGTGATTATATCCTAAGTCGTTCTGTTGTAGCAGCAGCACTAGTAGCATAGTCCGGCAAACCTTAAGTGGCGGCTCTGACGTAGACAGCCCGCTAGACCCTGGTGCCACGTCTCCAACTGACCTCGCACACCATGCCTCTCACACCCTTCTGTGTGTGTGTGTGTGTGTGCAAGAAAAGTGGGGTGTACTCTCATTCGGGGAGTATGGTGCACGACAATGCATAATAATAATAATAATAGTAATAATAAACCTCTTTTAAAAATACACACCAAGACTCTTTACCTCTTGGGTGGTGTGAAAATAAGGTCAAAGTGTAATATTTTACTGTTCTCAGCGATTTCCCCACTCCCTGGCATCCCCAAGGGAACCTCACCATTCACCTGCGTGACTCGCATCAAAATTTGCTTGACGGTCCTGGCATTCCATATACAGGTACAGTCTTCATATTTTGTCATAATTATGCCATATGGCTGACATTGTATGGCAGATGGCAGACACACACCAAAAAATAGCAGAAATGCGATAATTAAAGCAGGCAGAGGAGCTGGCACCTGCCGTGTGTTGGGTTGACTTGAGCTGACAACGCCGCGCTGCCAAGTGTCTTTGTATTCACTCACAGACAGAATCAATCATAAAAACCATATTTGTTTTTATACTTGAGTGAGAGAGAGACACGGGGAGACTAGAAGGGTGTGAGAGATACGGTGCGCGAGGTCAGTTGGAAACACAGCATCAGTGTCTAGCGGGCTGTCCACGTCAGAGCCGCCACTTAAGATTTGCCGGACTATAGTAATAGTAGTAGTAGTAGTAGTAATAGTAGTAATAATAATAATGGTAATGAATTTCTACTTTACATTGACGTTTCCTTCAGAGAAGAAACTAATCCTAAGTGTTCTTAACTATTACACCAGAAGCAGAAGCAGTAGTAGTAGTAGTAGAAATAGTAGTAGTAGTAGTAGTAGTAGAAATAGTAGTAGTAATAGTAGTAGAAATAGTAATAGCAGTAGTAGTAGAAATAGTAGTAGTAGTAGAAATAGTAGTAGCAGAAATAGTAGTCGTAGTAGTAGAAATAGTAGTAGTAGTAGTATTAATAGTAGTAGTAGTAGAAATAGTAGTAGAAATAGTAGAAGTAGTAGAAGTACATCTAAATTACTATTACAATTTATAAGCTGAGAAACACACACACTCTAAGCACTAACTTAACATTTAATCCATTAATAATAATAATAATAATAATAAAAAATAAAATAATAATAATAAAAAAAAAATAACCTAAAACTGTAATCCTAATTTTCCTTTTGTTTTATTCCTAACATACAAAATAATAGTAATAATAATAATATTGATAATGTACCTTCAGTAATATTTTTAATTTTTTTTTCTCTCTCTCTCTCTCTCTCTCTTTCTCTCCCTTTCTTCTTCTTCTTCCTCTTCTTCTTCAGCCTTGTCTATGTAGGGTTTCACTCCATGGACCTGCAAACAGTGGTGGTAGTAGTAGTAGTGGTAGTAGTAACAGTAGCAGTAGTAGTAGTAGTAACAGTAGTAGTAGTAGTTAGTAGTAGTGTCATGTTAAGGCAAAGTTGGACATGTTGGACTGTTGTTTAAATTACGGGCTCACGGAGTAGAGGGTAAAGTTTTGAACTGGGTCACGGCGTGGCTTAGAAATAGGAAGCAAAGAGTGCAAATCAATGGTAAAAGATCTGACTGGGGATGTGTTACGAGTGGGGTCCCACAAGGTTCGGTATTAGGTCCACTTTTGTTTATTATTTATATCAATGACTTAGATACAGGAATTAGTAGTGATGTTAGTAAATTTGCAGATGATACCAAGATCGGTAGAGTAACTGAGTCGGATCAGGACGCTAGTATTCTCCAAGGTGAACTCAACAGATTGTATGACTGGGCGGATAAATGGCAGATGGAGTTCAATGTAGGGAAGTGCAGTATTCTGAGTGTAGGTAGGAACAACACCTCACATAACTATTGCTTAAATGACACTCTCATAAGCAGGTCTGGGTGCGATAGGGATTTAGGGGTCTTAGTGAGCTCTGATCTCCGTCCAAGGGCACAATGCATTCAAGCTAGAAATCGAGCAAATAGGGTACTGGGATTTATTTCAAGGAGCGTAAGCAACAGAAGCCCCGAAGTCTTCCTCAAACTATATTTAGCATTAGTTAGACCTCATCTTGACTATGTGGTTCAGTTCTGGTCACCTTACTATAGAATGGATATCAAAATGTTAGAATCGGTGCAGAGGAGGATGACTAAGATGATTCAGGGGTTGAGAAACTTGCCATACGAGGAAAGACTCAAACAGTTAAACTCGCATTCTCTAGAAAGGCGAAGGGTGCGTGGAGACATGATCGAGGTTTATAAATGGATGAAGGGCTTTAATAAGGGAGACATTCATAAGGTTTTGTTGGTAAGAGAACCGGGTAGGACACGAAGTAACGGGTTTAAACTGGATAAATTCAGATTCAACAGGGACACAGGCAAAAATTGGTTTACAAACAGGGTGGTGGATGAGTGGAATAGGCTTAGCAGTCATGTGGTGAGAGCCAATACAATTGTCACATTAAAAAATAGACTAGATAAATTCATGGACAGTGATATTAGGTGGGGTTAGATACACAGGAGCTTAGGGTCAAAGGAGCTGCCTCTACAGAATGGACATCAACTTGCTAGAATCAGTTCAGAGGAGGATGACCAAGATGATTCAGGGGCTGAGGAACCTCCCATATCAAAATAGGCTGAAACTTCTAAACTTATACATTCACTAGAGAGCCGAAGAGTGCGGGGAGATCTGATAGAAGTATTCAAATGGGTCAAGGGTTACAACAAAGGCGATATAAGTAAAGTACTGAGAATTAGCCAGCAGGATAGAACTCGCAGTAATGGATTTAAATTAGAAAAGTATAGATTTAGGAGGGATATAGGCAAGCACTGGTTTAGTAACAGGGTGCTGGGGGAATGGAATAGACTCAGCAATCACATAGTTAGTGCTGGGACGGTGGCTTGTTTTAAGAGTAGACTGGATAGCTACATGGACGAGGACGACAGGTGGCAGTGAGGTGTGGGTGCAGTAAGGTGACGGGGTACTGGATGCGTGCCTAGTACCGCCGGTATAACGAGGATCAAGCCTCTACCTGTAACCCCTGTAACTACACCTCACCCATCGTGAGTAGTGGGGGGGATTCTGGAGCTGCCCTGTGTAGGCCACCTGGCCTCTTGCAGTTTCCCTATGTTCTTATGTTCTTATGTACAGATACGGAGACGGGACCACACCAGCGTAAGCCCAGGCCCTGTAAAACTACAACTAGGTAAATTCACACACACACACAGTAGCTCAGTGGTTAGAGTGTTTGGCTCACAACCAGAAGGGCCGGGGTTCGATTCCCCGGCCGGGTGAAGATAAGTTGGGTCTTTCACATGTAGGCCTGTTCACCTAGCAGTGAGTAGGTACGCGATGTCAGGCAAGGAGCTGTGGCCTCGTTGTTGCGGTGTGTTGTGTGTGAGTGGTCTCAGTCCTGCCCAAAGATTGGTACTATGAGCTCTGTGCTCTTCTGCAGGGGAACGGCTGGCTGTCTTGCCCGCACCAGACCAAGAGCTGAATCACACACACACTCACAAAACCGAGAAAAAATTACAATTAGAGCGAGCCAGCAAAACCGAGCGAGAGCCTTACCTTGACCTTGACCTCGAGCGAGGCGACTTGGACCTTGACCGTGACCTTGGTGTCCTGGACCTCGAGCGAGACTTGGAGTGAGACCTTGATTTAGAGCGAGCGCCCCCCTCCCCTCCCGGTCCCCCATCCATGCCGTTGGGGGGTGCCGGGGGGGCATGGGGGGGTGAGCGGTGGTGGTCGGAGCGAGCCGAGCGAGCCTGGTCCTGCTCCGGGGGAATGGAGCGAGAGCGGCTCTTGCTGCCTGAGCGAGAGCGGGTGTGCGAGCGAGACCGGGACCGGCTGTTGCTCCTGGAAGGGAAGAAACAAATTAGAGCGAGGGAAGGAATTAAAGCGAGGGGAGGAATTAAAGCGAGGGGAGGAATTAGAATGAGGGGAGGAATTAGAGCAGGGGAAGGAATAAAAACACACACAAGTTGACACGCATACATGGAAACAGACACGTATAAGTAGATTGAGCTAATTTAAGTAAGAATGTGTGTGTGTGTGTGTGTGTGTGTCAGGAATATTGGGTCTTGTGGAATTTTCTCTCTCTCTTTCACACACACACACACATTAATATATTATGTGTACACACGTAGATGTACACATGGGTGTGATTCTAGATATTTAATTGCATGGTGGGTGTGATTCTAGATATTTAATTGCATGGTGGGTGTGATTCTAGATATTTAATTGTATGGTGGGTGTGATTCTGGATATTTAATTGCATGGTGGGTGTGATTCTAGATATTTAATTGCATGGTGGGTGTGATTCTAGATATTTAATTGCATGGTGGGTGTGATTCTGGATATTTAATTGCATGGTGGGTGTGATTCTGGATATTTAATTGCATGGTGGGTGTGATTCTGGATATTTAATTGCATGGTGGGTGTGATTCTGGATATTTAATTGCATGGTGGGTGTGATTCTGGATATTTAATTGCATGGTGGATGTGATTCTGGATATTTAATTGCATGGTGGGTGTGATTCTGGATATTTAATTGCATGGTGGATGTGATTCTGGATATTTAATTGCATGGTGGGTGTGATTCTGGATATTTAATTGCATGGTGGGTGTGATTCTGGATATTTAATTGCATGGTGGGTGTGATTCTGGATATTTAATTACATGGTGGGTGTGATTCTGGATATTTAATTGCATGGTGGGTGTGATTCTGGAGATTTAATTGCATGGTGGGTGTGATTCTAGAGATTTAATTGTATGCTGGGTGTGATTCTGGAGGTTAAATTGCATGCTGGGTGTGATTCTGGAGAGATGAGGAGTAGCGGCTGTTCTCTCTCTCTCTCTCTCTCTCACCTTGAGCGAGAGCGACGGTGCCTGGAGCGAGACCTTGTCCTGGACCGCGACCTTGACCTCCGGCTCCTCCTGCGCGACCTTGAGCGTGACCTTGAACGAGAACTATCCGTGTTGTGTTAGTAACAGTAGTAGTAGTAGTAGTTTGAATATATCCACATAAATCAATGAAAATACTACTACTAGTACTACAGTAGAGCCCCATTTAGTGCTAGAATTAGGTGGATGAACGTGGTTGTGCTAACTGAATAAAGTAACCAATATGAAAAAAATTATTTGGTGCACACGTGGGTCTGACTTTTGGGTTTGATAATTACTCAAAATAATCATTCACATTAAAAAAAAAACCAACCCTCGGATTGGCTGAGCTCTGAAAACTCGCTTGTGATTCGCTGGGAGTCCGATGACGTCATCGCCGGTGCCCACCCGGCCAGCGGCCTCGCTGCCGTAACCTACAAGCGTCGGGCTAAAGGACTATTGTCGTCCTCCCAGCGCGCGGGCGGTGTTGATAGATTTTGGAAAATAGGTCTTTCATCAATGCCCCGTGTGGCAATTTCAAACGAAAACATATCAATATATACAGGTAACTCTCGATTTACGCGAGTATTGCGTCCTTGAAGAGGTCGTGTAAATCAAACAAGAGGTAGGTTTGTCGAAAAATAAATTCACTTCATTCAGTGGAAAAAGAGAGAGAGAGAGAGAGAGAGAGAGAATATCCATATCACCGAGATATCTACTCGGGCACTCAGTCTCAGCCTCACTCGTGGGAGGAAGAAATGAGGGACACCATGAGCGACTGGTTAGTATTGGTACCGGTACCGAGCATTTTGGTACTGGTACCGTACTGTATACCTGGTACTGGTACCTGCCCACCCCTATTGTTGAGTAGCGTGGGTACTGTATTGTTGTTGAAGTGGCTTGCGGGAAGAACTGAGCTCAGGTGTGTGGCCGTGTGAGTCCAGTTGCGTGAGACATCTGGTGGACACTCCATAAAATATCACGTACAAGTGAAAAAACGTGTAAATTAAACATTTATTTGGATTTTGGACCCCGCGTTAATTCAAAAATGCGTAAATCAAACTTGCGTAAATCGAGAGTTGCCTGTACTGTTTTTTCATGGGCAATCCTTCTTCTCCACGGTGAAATAAATCTGAAGTGTCTATGTTGCAGCAAGGCAGAGACATGACATTGGGAAGAGGTGCTATTTTTGGCCAAGCCGAGCGCGTCGACCCCTGCCACCCGATGCTTTCCGCCCGAGCGGGAATTCCCATCACCCGACACACGTACACGGGTTAAGGCAGTGCGTCACACTGGCCATTTTCTTCTAACCGTCGTGGCCACTGGCAACGCCCGTGCGCCCAACCGGGAGCAAGTTGTCGGTTCACTGTAACCTGGTGGTGTCACACTGAGCCCTTTTCTTCCCACCGTGTTGGAGGCAGCTAGGACAACCGGCAAATCCAAATTTTCCGGGTGTGCGTAACACACGGCCAGGGTCAGTTGCCCGTATCCACGTCCACACCGTAAACAAAGCACTTGCCCTGTATCAACATGGCGTCATCTGCTAAAGTAAGGGCTTGTGCCGTGCATCAAGGCGCCTTGGTGCAGTTTTCAAAACTCAGTCGTGGTGGCTGCTGCCGCTGAGGCTTTCACTTTTCTTGGTAGATGGTGACTTGCGCTAAGTGATCTCGCGCTAAGTGGGGCTCTACTGTATCACTACTATCCTCAATATTACATCTACTATTACTACTACTACTATTACTACCAATAATAATAATAATAATAATAATAATTTTTACCTTCTAATCCAATATATGTTTGTATGAGGGAGGGAGGGGAGGGGAAGAGGGAAAGGGGGGGAGGGAGAAAACCACCATTAGTAGTAGTAGTAGTAGTAGTTATGGATAGTCTGGTGTAAGGAACTCTAGAATCACACCCACACATCCCCCAATGAGCGCCCGTGTCTCACCTGCGGCGGCGGCGGCGGTGCGGCGGGGTCTCGGGGCGGCCGTAGCGTGCCATCTGGACTCTCAGCTCCCTTCCGTCCAGCCGCCGTCCATCCATCGCCTCCATGGCATCCTCGGCATCGCGGCGGTCATAGTACCTGAGGAGGAGAGTGTGTTAGTGTGGTTGATATTTTTGGGTGAAGTTCAACCTTGGTTTCCTTATCTATTTACCAACCGATCTTGATTTAGTTTACGTCAAAAAATAGGTCTGTTTAGTGGGCAGCGCAACATCTGTGGTCATATGCCAGAGAGAGACAGGCAAGGAAAGTTTTGTTTAGTGGGCGCGCAACATCTGTGGTCATATGCCGGAGAGAGACAGGCAAGGAAAGTTTTGTTTAATGGGTGCAACATCTGTGGTCATATGCCAGAGAGAGACAGGCATGGAAAGTTTTGTTTAGTGGGCGCAACATCTGTGGTCATATGCCAGAGTGAGACAGGCATGGAAAGTTTTGTTTAGTGGGTGCAACATCTGTGGTCATATGCCGGAGAGAGACAGGCAAGGAAAGTTTTGTTTAGTGGGCGCAACATCTGTGGTCATATGCCGGAGAGAGACAGGCAAGGAAAGTTTTGTTTAATGGGTGCAACATCTGTGGACATATGCCGGAGAGAGACAGGAAGAAAAGGAATTATAGGAGAAGGGAACAGACCCCAGGAGATGGGACACAACATCTGTGGTCATATGCCAGAGAGAGACAGGAGGGGAAGGAATTATAGGAGAAGGGAACAGACCCCAGGAGACGGGACACAACCCCCGATTAACCCAGGTAGCAGCGGGGATGATGTTTCTGAACCCTTTCATTGCTAAACGCTTGTAGTGAGCGTTAGGCGTATTTGCTGGTGTTGCTAAACGCTCACTGCAAGCTCCACAGCAATGATTTGGCCCGTCGCTGCTACATGGTAAAGCCACAAACTGGCCCATCGCTACTACACGGTAAAGCCACAAATCTGGCCTGTCGCTGCTACACGGTTAATACCTGGTACACTGCTGGGTGGACAGGGGAGTAGGGTATCGGAAAAGATGCCCAAATTTTTCCACTCCGCCCAGGAATCAAACCCGGGCTCCCTCGGTTGTGAGCCGAGTGTGCTAACCACTGCACCACGAAGCCCCCGGATGTGGATGCAGATGTTTAATTTATCAGAGCTGCGGATGCGGATGTGAAAAATTATGTGGATGTTCCGAGGAAGCAGATGCAGTGAGTGAGAGAGAGAGAGAGAGAGAGAGAGAGAGAGAGAGAAATCCTATCTCCATTCGAAAATCCCCTGCATTTGGGAGAAAAAACAATCTCTTACCAACACACAAAAAAACAAATAGAATCACACCCAGGTCAACCCTTTCTCTCTCTCTCTCTCTCTGGGAAAAAAAAAAAAAAAAAACAAACCCACTCTAGAATCACACCCAGCCGCCCCCCAAAGACTCACCGGATGAAGGCAAAACCGCGGGACTCCCTGGAGAAGCGGTCCCGGGGTATGTAGACGTCCCCGATCTCCCCGTACTTCTCGAAGGACCGCCGCAAGTCCTCTGGGGTGGTGCGGTAGGTCAAGTTATCCACCTTAAGGGACGTCATGCCCTTGATATCCGGCGGGCCTCTGCCGTAAGACATCATGGGGGAAGTCAGCGTGGAGATTCTGGAAGGAAAGGGAACCGATTAGATTTCTTTGGGGGAGTGTGAAGTTTGACGTTGATTTTCTCTGTTATTTGTGGACCAATTTTAATTTGCTTTACACCAAAAAATAGTGCAATCACTGAACTGTTTAATGATGTTTTTGTTTTTTTGTTAAGTTTTGTCGTTTTTCCGCAATTGCTGTTTTTGTTAAGGTTTTCATGGCCACCCATCACAAAAAATAATATATTGCTCACCTTCAAACTCTATTTTGTCCACTATTTGCAAACCGACTTTAATTTCCTTTACGCCAAAAAATAGTGCAATCATTCTACTGTTTACTGATGTTTTTGTTCTTTTGTTAAGTTTTGTCGTTTTTCCGCAATTGCTGTTTTTGTTAAGGTTTTCACGGCCACCCATCAGAAAAAATAATATATCGCTCACCTTCTAACTCTATTTTGTCCACTATTTGCAAACCGACTTTAATTTCCGTTACGACAAAAAATAGTGCAATTATTCTACTGTTTATTGATGTTTTTGTTCTTTTGTTAAGTTTTGTCGTTTTTCCGCAATTGCTGTTTTTGTTAAGGTTTTCATGGCCACCCATCACAAAAAATAATATATCGCTCACTTTCAAATTCTATTTTGTCCACTATTTGCAAACTGACTTTAATTTCCTTTACGCCAAAAAATAGTGCAATCACTCAACTGTTTAATGATGTTTTTGTTTTTTTGTTAAGTTTTGTCGTTTTTCCGCAATTGCTGTTTTTGTTAAGGTTTTCACGGCCACCCATCAGAAAAAATAATATATCGCTCACCTTCTAACTCTATTTTGTCCACTATTTGCAAACCGACTTTAAATTCCTTTACACCAAAATATAGTGCAATTATTCTACTGTTTACTGATGTTTTTGTTTTTTTATTACATTTTGTCGTTTTTTCGCAATTGCCATTTTTGTTTAGGTTTTCGTGTCCACCCATCACAAAAAAATAACATATTGCTTATCTTCAACCTAAATTTTCTCCACTATTTGCAAACTGATTTTAATTTGCTTTACACCAAAAAATAGTGCAATTATTCTACTATTTACTGATGTTTTTGTTTTTTCATTACATTTTGTCGTTTTTGCGCAATTCCATTTTTGTTTAGGTTTTCGTGTCCACCCATCACAAAAAAATAACATATTGCTTATCTTCAACCTAAATTTTCTCCACTATTTGCAAACTGATTTTAATTTGCTTTACACCAAAAAATAGTGCAATTATTCTACTATTTACTGATGTTTTTGTTTTTTCATTACATTTTGTCGTTTTTGCGCAATTGCCATTTTTGTTAAGGTTTTCGTGTCCACCCATCACAAAAAAATAACGCATTGCTTATCTTCAACCTAAATTTTCTCCACTATTTGCAAACCGATTTTAATTTGCTTTACACCAAAAAATAGTGCAATTATTCTACTGTTTACTGATGTTTTTGTTTTTTTATTACATTTTGTCGTTTTTTCGCAATTGCCATTTTTGTTAAGGTTTTCGTGTCCACCCATCACAAAAAAATTACGTAATGCTTATCTTCAACCTAAATTTTCTCCACTATTTGCAAACCGATTTTAATTTGCTTTACACCAAAAAATAGTGCAATCATTCTACTGTTTAATGATGTTTTTGTTAAGTTTTGTCATTTTTCCGCAATTGCCGTTTTTGTGAAGTGGAGAAAACTGAGATTGAAGTTGAGGGATGTTTCAAGATTTTTCACTTTAGTAGCAGTGCCCCAACCACCTTGCTTGATGAAAACTGTTATTGCAGGAAAACGGGAAAAGATAGGAAAATAATGAAACTACGGATAAAAAGTAGAAAGAGAAAGCTATTTTTTGGTGCAAGGTGAGCTACGTTAAGTTAAGGGAAAGTGGAGAAAATTGAGGTTGAATTTAAGGAATGTTTTCAATTTTTTTTCTTGGTGGGAGACCTGGGGAAAACTGAGATTGTGGGAAAATGGAAAGAGTTAAAGAGAATCCGAAAGTACCATTGGAAAGTAGAAAGGTTAAGCTATTTTTTGGTAAAAGGTGAGTTATGTTAAGTTAAGGGAAAGTGGAGAAAATTGAGGTTGAATTTAAGGAATGTTTTCATTTTTTTTCTTGGCGGGAGACCGAGTTGTGAACATTGCCTGGGGAAAACGGAGATTATGGGAAAATGGAAAGAGTTAAAGAGAATCCGAAAGTACCATTGGAAAGTAGAAAGGTTAAGCTATTTTTTGGTGCAAGGTGAGCTATGTTTAGTTAAGGGAAAGTGGAGAAAATTGAGGTTAAATTTGAGGAATGTTTTCAATTTTTTTTCTTGGTGGGAGACCGAGTCGTGAACATTGCCTGGGGAAAACTGAGATTGTGAAAAAACGGAAAGAGTTAAAGAGAATCCGAAAGTACCATTGGAAAGTAGAAAGGTTAAGCTATTTTTTGGTGCAAGGTGAGCTACGTTAAGTTAAGGGAAAGTGGAGAAAATTGAGGTTGAATTTAAGGAATGTTTTCAATTTTTATTCTTGGTGGGAGACCGAGTCGTGAACATTGCCTGGGGAAAACGGAGATTGTGAGAAAACGGAAAGAGTTAAAGAGAATCCGGAAGTACCATTGGAAAGTAGAAAGGTTAAGCTATTTTTTGGTGTAAGGTGAGCTACGTTAAGTTAGCGGAACATGGAGAAAATTGAGGTTGAATTTGAGGAATGTTTTCAATTTTTTTTCTTGGTGGGAGAGCGAGTCGTGAACATTGCCTGGGGAAAACTGAGATTGTGGGAAAATGGAAAGAGTTAAAGAGAATCTGAAAGTACCATTGGAAAGTAGAAAGGTTAAGCTATTTTTTGGTGCAAGGTGAGCTACGTTAAGTTAAGGGAAAATGGAGAAAACTGAGGTTGAATTTGAGGGATGTTTTCAATTTTTTTTCTTGGTGGGAGAGCGAGTCGTGAACATTGCCTGGGGAAAACGGAGACTGGGAAAACGGAAAGAGTTAAAGAGAATCCGAAAGTACCATTGGAAAGTAGAAAGGTTAAGCTATTTTTTGGTGTAAGGTGAGCTATGTTAAGTTAAGGGAAAGTGGAGAAAATTGAGTTTTAATTTGAGGGATGGTTTCAATTTTTTTTCTTGGTGGGAGAATGAGCCATGCACCTAGCCTGGGAAAAAACCGAGATTGTGGGAAAACGGAAAGGAGTAAAGAGAAAACAAAAGTAGCGTTAGAAAGTAGAAAGATTAAGCTATTTTTGAGTGTAAGGTGAGCTAGGTTAAGTTAAGGGAAAATGGAGAAAATTGAGGTTGAATTTGAGGGATGTTTTCATTTTTTTTTCTTGGTGGGAGAGCGAGCCACGCCCCTTGCCTGAGAAAATGGAGATTGTGGAAAAACGGAAAGGAGTAAAGAGAAAACAAAAGTAGCGTTAGAAAGTAGAAAGATTAAGCTATTTTTGAGTGTAAGGTGAGCTAGGTTAAGTTAAGGGAAAATGGAGAAAATTGAGGTTGAATTTGAGGGATGTTTTCATTTTTTTTTCTTGGTGGGAGAGCGAGCAATGCCCCTTGCCTGAGAAAACGGAAAGGAGTAAAGAGAAAACATAAGTAGCGTTAGAAAGTAGAAAGATTAAGCTATTTTTGAGTGTAAGGTGAGCTAGGTTAAGTTAAGGGAACATGGAGAAAATTGAGCTTGAAATTGAGGGATAGTTCCAATTATTTTCTTGGTGGGAGACCGAGCCATGCACCTTGCCTGGGGAAAACGGAGATTGTGGGAAAACGGAAAGGGGTAAAGAGAATCCGAAACTAGCGTTGGAAAGTAGAAAGGTTAAGCTATTTTTCAGTGTAAGGTGAGCTAGGTTAATTTATCAGAACATGGAGAAAACAGAGGTTGAATGTGAGAGATGCTTTCGAACATATGGATGGACGAACAAAGATGGCTGGTACCCACCTCCCTTCTGGGTCAGAGACACACCAACAGAATCAGCCAAGAGGGACGTTAATGGTAGGGCGTCGTTGCCCAGGAGAGTGCCGGCGGAGTAGAGGTGGACCTGGAAAAAAAAAAGTTCCGATACAGACGCCGATTCTGGGGAGGAGGAGGAGGAGGGGGAGGAAGAGGAAGGAGAAGGAGGAGGAGAGGAAGGAAGAGGAGGAGGAGAAAGAAAAAACTTGTCATACACACACACACACACAAGCGCAAACACACACATACACGCACACACACCCACACCCACACACACCTCCTCCAGTGGCAGGTCTTCCGCCGTGCACACGAAGGCGCGCACATCACCCACACACTGCCCCTCATGCACATTGTACACGTGAGCGTTTTGGGCGCACACAAACAACTCCATCTTGGATCTGGAAGGACGAGATTTTTTGGAGTTAGGCGAACAAAAACGCCGATTGTGACAAACGGTAAAACGCAAGAAAAAAACCACAAAGATCGTTAGAAAGTAGAAGGATTGCCCGATTTTTTGGTGCAAAGCAAATTAAAATCGGTTGATAAATAGTGGAGAAAATTGAGGCTAGAAATGGGTGTTATACTATATTTTTTAACAGCAGGACACAAAAGCCTAGACAAAAACGCCGATTGTGACAAAACGGTAAAACATAAGAAAAAAACGCAAAGATCATTAGAAAGTAAAAGGATTGCCCGATTTTTTGGTGCAAAGCAAATTAAAATCGGTTGATAAATAGCAGAGAAAATTGAGGCTAGAAATGGGTGTTATACTAAATTTTTTGAATGGCAGGACACAAAAGCCTTGACAAAAACGCTGATTGTGACAAAACGGTAAAACGCAAGAAAAAAACGAAGAGATTGTTAGAAAGTAGAAGGATTGCCCGATTTTTTGGTGCAAAGCAAATTAAAATCGGTTGATAAATAGCAGAGAAAATTGAGGCTAGAAATGGGTGTTATACTATATTTTTTAACAGCAGGACACAAAAGTCTTGACAAAAACGCTGATTGTGACAAAACGGTAAAACGCAAGAAAAAAACGCAAAGATCGTTAGAAAGTAGAAGGATTGCCCGATTTTTTGGTGCAGAGCAAATTAAAATCGGTTTGTCAATAGTGCAGAAAATAGCGGCCGTTTATCATGGAGGCAGTATTTCTCTCCGCCGCAGTCGCCAAAAAGCTCACAGAGGTTCAACTTGTTCACCATTTCTGTATTTCAGTCAGCGCTCAACACCAGGCAGCAACCCCGTACTGCGGGAGCCGGGGAGAAGTGAAGACAAAATTGACACGTTAGCATCCCAGAAGTAGCAGTGTGATTTGGGAGGGAGGGAGGAATGGATGAAGAGGGGGAAAACGCAGGTGTGTTCCCACTGGGCGAGGATTAGCAGAGAGAGTTATCTTCCTCTTTCTCTATTCCTTCCTTTCTTACTCTTTTCCTGTCTTCCTCTTTCTTTCCTTCCTTTCTTACTTGCTTTCTCTTTCTCCTTCTCTTTCTTTGTTTCTCTTTTATTATTATTATTCTTTTCTCTTTCATTTTTACTATTTCCTCCTTTTTATCTTTCTTTCTTTCTCCTTTTTTTCTTCTGTATTTCTCCTTTGTTTATTTCATTTTTTCTTTGTTTATCTTTCTCTCTTTATTTCTCCCATTCTTCTTTTCTCTTTCTCCTTCCTTCTCTCTTTGTTTGTTTCTTTCATTCTTGATTTCTTTTTTCTTTCTCTCTCCCTTTCTTTCCCTTTCACTCTTCTTCTCTCTTTATTTCCTTATTTCTTTCTTGCTTTCTCTCTTTCATTTTCTTTCTTCCTTTCATTCTTCTTCACATACACAGGATATTTTGAGGAGGGATGGAGGAGAGGAGGATGGGGAAGGCGGAGGAGGAGGAAGAGGAGGATGGGGAAGGCAGAGGAGGAGGAGGAAGAGACACAGGATATTTTGAGGAGGGATGGAGGAGAGGAGGATGGGGAAGGCGGAGGAGGAGGAAGAGGAGGATGGGGAAGGCGGAGGAGGAGGAAGAGGAGGAAGAGATCATTATAGATAGGAACTCTCTCTCTCTCTCTGTGGTGGTGAGGGTCATGGTCGGTGTTTTACTTATTATTGCACTCACTGGAGAGCAACAAGAAGACAAGGAAACGCGTGTGGGTTCGGTCGTTTATAGAAAGTTGAGCATTACAGAATGACGTACTTTTGGCGGAGCCGAGAGTTAATGGAGCAGGGTTTAGTTAATTAATATTTTTCTTGGAAGGTCAACCACTGATTTTGATGAACTATTACGAACGGTGGCTCCCAAAACACCACGAATCAATACCAGGCACAGAAAAGCCATTCCAGCTCCCATCAGCCTGCGGCCATAATCTGACAGGCGGAGGTCCTTGTACGAGCCTCATTAACACCTGCGAAATGTCAAAGCTGAGTTGCCATACAAACTTTCCTGGTGTGGGCGGTCCTGCACTCGCGCGCGCATATATGCGGGTGTGGGGGGGTGTCTGTGGGTGTGTGTATGTATATATATATATATATATATATATATATATATATATAGAGAGAGAGAGAGAGAGAGAGAGAGAGAGAGAGAGAGAGAGAGAGAGAGAGAGAGAGAGAGAGAGAGAGAGAGAGTCACACACACACACACACACACCTATAATTAGCTAGATATTGAAGTATGTGAATGAATGATAATTATAATCCCAATCCCTTTTCCCCGTGAGTGAAGTGTGGGATGTGTCTTTATCCCCACACCCCTGAGGGAGGTCACTCCCAGCGGTCAGGGTGTGCCCCTCTCTCTCTCTCTCTCTCTTATCCATAAATATATAAATGAAATTTGACTGGAATATAAAAAGTTTATACTTTACTATCAAGACTATTGAAAATCACACACACACACACACGAACACACACACGCAAACAGGAACACACACACACACAAAGGAACACACACACACACACAGATTGACGGTAAAGTGCACTTGCTCATGTGGGGAGGGTACCTGCTGGCAATTATGAGTCCAACACTTGATCAGTCCGTTGTGAATTACACACATTCTCTCTCAATGTTTCTCAATTATTTGCTGAATGTATCCAAGTTGTTTCTCAAGTGCTTCCCGAAACACTTTGGAAACGTCTGGGATACATTGTTGGCAGAAGAGCGAGGAGGCCTACTCAGGTATGGAGGCACCTCTTACTTAGCTTACTTATGTCTGTCTACCTACTGTCAAAAATCTAAGTAAGATTGAACCAGTACTTTTTGAGATATGGGATCCAAAGTTTTTGCTCCGAGTTCGTGCGCCGAGTTCATTCCTGTTCACTAAGCCAAGATTGGGCTATTTGGGCTTAAGATAACACGGCATGGAAGAGCACAGGTTTGGTGGTGTCTCCCAACTTATCAAAATACTTGCAAATTAATATTTTTTCGGTTAAGATTCGTTTTAGGTCCGTGCCAGTATATCTCATTACCTACCTTATGAAACATCAGTATCTCTGGTAAAGATTCGTATTAGGTCCGTGCCAGTATCTCATGATCTACTTTATGAAACATCAGTATCTCTTCATATATCTTTTCTACAAACCTTCAACAGTCATGGAAACGCTTTGAAAATCCAATTCAAGGACTTTTTTTTTACTCTTGAAAATAGGGATAATGTTTACGAAAGCGCGTCGCCTCCTCTGGCGACGGTGCAGCCGGTGTTGCGAGAAATACCTCCTTGCTGAAATAAGTCACTTATACATGTGGGGGGGGGGGGGGTCCAGGGGCTATGCCCCCTCCCTGGTTAGAAGAGGGGGTCGAGGTGGGCGCAGCCCCCCTGTTAGTAGGTCGTAAAGTTCGGTTGTAGTAGTTTAAATATGCTCCCCGACCCTAAACCCTCTGCGAGCTATTTTATGGCTGCGGCGGCTGCAGCGTCGTCGCGGCCCCCACCAGAGGAGGCGACGCGCTTCCGTAAACATTATCCCCTATTTTCAAGAGTAAAAAAAAATAGTAAAAAAAAAAAAAAAAAAAAAAAAAAGTCCTTGAATTGGAATGTCAAAGCGTTTCCATGACTGTTGAAGGTTTGTAGAAAAGATATGAAGAGATACTGATGTTTCATAAAGTAGATCATGAGATACTGGCACGGACCTAATACGAATCTTTACCATTTTTTCTCCTACTTTTTCCTCTTATTCCACCTCCTTTACCTCATGAGAGGGTGAGGAGGGAACGGGGATCCAGGAGAGCGAGGAGGAGGCCAACTCATGTATGGAGGCACCTCTTACTTAGTTTACTTATGCTACATTAAGAAAATCTGAGTAAGATTGAGCCAGTGCTTTTTTGATATGGGAGTCCAAAGTTTTTGCACCAAGTTCGTCCGCCGAGTGTGATGAGTTCGTGCTCCGAGTGCGATGAGTTCGTGCTCTGAGTGCGATGAGTTCGTGCTCCGAGTGCGACGAGTTCGTGCTCCGAGTGCGATGAGTTCGTGCTCCGAGTGCGATGAGTTCGTGCTCCGAGTGCGATGAGTTCGTGCTCCGAGTGCGATGAGTTCGTGCTCCGAGAGCGATGAGTTCGTGCTCAGAGTGCGATGAGTTCGTGCTCGAGTGCGATGAGTTCGTGCTCCGAAAAGTGGCGACGAGTTCGAGCTCCGAGTGCGATGAGTTCGTGCTCCGAGTGCGATGAGTTCGTGCTCCGAGTGCGATGAGTTCGTGCTCCGAGTGCGATGAGTTCGTGCTCCGAGTGCGACGAGTTCGTGCTCCGAGTGCGATGAGTTCGTGCTCCGAGTGCGATGAGTTCGTGCTCTGAGTGCGATGAGTTCGTGCTCCGAGTGCGACGAGTTCGTGCTCCGAGTGCGATGAGTTCGTGCTCCGAGTGCGATGAGTTCGTCCGTGCACCGATTTCGACTGTATTCTTTGCATAAAAATAACAGTGGTGGCGGTGGAGGTGCTGTGAGAAATACCTCCTCGCAGAAATAGGTGGCATATACATGTGTGGGGGCAAGGTCGTAAAGTTCGGCTGGAGTAGTTTAAAAATGCTCCCTGACCCTAAACCTTCATCAAGCTATTATGCGGCCGCCGCCAGAGGAGGCGACGCTTTCCTAAACATTATATTCCCTATTTTCAGGAGTAAAAAATGTCCCTGAATTGTATCGTGAAAGCGTTTCCATGACTGTTGAAGGTTTGTGGGAAAGATACAAAGTGATGCTTCATAAGGCTGCCACGATACCGACACAAATAAAAAACTTTCTAAGAAGTCCGCCTCCCCCTCCCCCTCCACCATTCCAGCCCCCCCACCCCCAAGACAAGCCTGGGGAACTGTGGGGAACCAGGGTTTGGGGGGGAAGCCAAAATCACTGAAAAATGGGCTTCCAAAATTTCCCTAGAAAAATCCCTAAATGAAGGAAAATTCCCTAGTCTCGAGAGTAAGGAAAGTCCGGTAAATGTCCAGAGAGTTTCCCATCTCACTGCGGTACTTCTCACCCTAACCTTGGCTTAGGTCTCATAATTCTAAGCATTTTGAACCTCATATGTATGCCTCGCAAATTAATAGAATCGCTGCTAGTGATTTTTGAAAAGTTAGTGTTTTGGTAATTATTGAAAATCACTCCGCGCCTCCAAAATACGATATTACGCCTCCATATTGTACTTAATTGGACGAAATACATGTCCCTTAACTATAATATGAAGGCGGAAAAACTTAAAAGTAATGAAAAAATGGTAAAGGTCGTGAAAAGGCATGTTATACATACGCGCGATGTGTTTACATGGCGGCGCCATTGCAATATGAGCAGCGTCGCCAATGATCTGGTTAGTGGTGGTACACTAGGTTAGCGATGGTACGCTTAGTTAGCCATTAGCCCACACATGAGACCAGGTCCACCACACGTGGTTATTTTTTTTTTAGAACATGCACCTTTACCCAAAGGCTTTTGTGAAGGTTTGGGGCGGGTATAGTATTAGGTAAAGGTGTGTTCTGAAAAAAAAAAATAACCACGCGTGGTGGACCTGTCTCACATGCGTGGGCTAATGGCTAACCTTGCGTACCACCACTAACCTTGCGTACCATCGCTAACCTTGTGTACCATTGCTAACCTTGCGTACCACCGCTAACCTTGCGTACCATCGCTAACCTTGTGTACCATTGCTAACCTTGCGTACCACCGCTAACCTTGCGTACCATCGCTAACCTTGCGTACCATCGCTAACCTTGCGTACCACCGCTAACCTTGCGTACCATCGCTAACCTTGCGTACCATCGCTAACCTTGCGTACCACCGCTAACCTTGCGTACCATTGCTAACCTTGCGTACCATTGCTAACCTTGCGTACCACCGCTAACCTTGCGTACCACCGCTAACCTTGCGTACCATTGCTAACCTTGCGTACCACCGCTAACCTTGCGTACCACCGCTAACCTTGCGTACCATCGCTAACCTTGCGTACCATCGCTAACCTTGCGTACCACCGCTAACCTTGCGTACCATCGCTAACCTTGCGTACCATCGCTAACCTTGCGTACCACCACTAACCTTGCGTACCACCGCTAACCTTGTGTACCACCGCTAACCTTGCGTACCATCGCTAACCTTGCGTACCACCACTAACCTTGCGTACCACCGCTAACCTTGCGTACCATCGCTAACCTTGCGTACCACCACTAACCTTGCGTACCACCGCTAACCTTGCGTACCATCGCTAACCTTGCGTACCACCACTAACCTTGCGTACCACCGCTAACCTTGCGTACCATCGCTAACCTTGCGTACCACCACTAACCTTGCGTACCACCGCTAACCTTGCGTACCACCACAAACCTTGCGTACCACCACTAACCTTGCGTACCACCACTAACCTTGCGTACCACCGCTAACCTTGCGTACCACCACAAACCTTGCGTACCACCGCTAACCTTGCGTACCATCGCTAACCTTGCGTACCACCGCTAACCAGATCATTGGCAACTTTGCTCACTTCCCAATATGGCCGCCATCAAAACACATCGCGCGTATGTATAATATGCTTTCTCACGACCTTTACCACTTTTTCTTTACTTTTAAGTTTTCCCGCCTTCATATTATGGCTAAGGGACATGTATTTTGTCCCTTAAGTACAATATGGAGGCGTAATATCGTATTTTGGAGGGGGGAGAACAAAGTATCCCAGTCCCCCCGTGATGCCCCGAGGCGGCCGCAAAAAACTCACTAACTTTTCAAAACTCACTAGCAGCGATTCTATCAATTTGCGAGGCATATATATGGGTTTCAAAATGCATAGAATTGTGAGATCTAAGCCAAGGTTAGGGTGAGAAGTACCGCAGTGAGACGGGCAACTCTCTGGACATTTACCGAAAGTCCTAACTTTGGTAAAGTTCAACTTTCTTCTCAGTCTCTCAGCGGTACTTCTCACACTTTTTATCGGTAAGATCTCATTATTCACGCATTTTGAACCCCATTTATGTGCGCCACAAACTGCTAGTAATGGCGCTAGTGATTTTGGAAAAGTTAGCGAGTTTTTGTCGGCCGCCTCGGGGCACAATGGAGGGGGCTGGGAGGGAGAGTGTGACCTCCTCACGTGTTGACATTTCACGGGTAACTAGCACCGAGCCGCTAACGATGAGCGTCGGTGCTGCCGCCGCCGCCGCAAAATAGCTCGCAGCACAGCAGCCGTTGGTCTGCGTGTTCTAAAAAAATACAAAAATAAATAACCACGCGTGGTAGACCTGGTCTCACATGCGTGGGCTCATCGCTAACCAAGTGTACCATCGCTAACCAAGCATTTGTAGAAAAGATATATGAAGACCTAGTGATGTTCCATAATGTAGGTAATGAATGCAAGCTATTATGCGGCGGCGGCGGCGGCAGCACCGACGCCCCGAGGCGGCCGCCAAAAACTCACAAACTTTTCAATAATCGGTGGCGGCGTTTCAAACAGTTTGCGGCGAACATAAATGGGGTTCAAAATGCGTAGGGTAATGAGACCTAACCCACGGCAAGTGTGAGAAGTACCGCCGTGGGACTGGGAAGAAAGTACAATAATACCCTAACTATAACCTAACAGGCCCCTCAGAACACCCACACATGTAGGATACGCCAGAAGTTTTTTTTTTGTTGGGGAGCATTTTTAAACTACTCCAACCAAACTTTACGACCTAACAAGGACCCCCTCGACCCCCCCTTGTAGGGAATTTTCCTTGATTTAGGGATTTTTCTAGGGAAATTTTGGAAGCGGGGGGGGGGGGGGGGTTCTCTACGGGGGGCACAGACCGCCTTGGTTAAGAGGAGGGTCGAGGGGGGCGAAGTGAGGAGACCAAGGGAGTCATGAAAAAAGTGTGGATTACAGGAGAATGGATAAGGATAGCAAGGTGTGGATAGTGTGGGTGGATAGAGGAAAGACTGGCCGATAAGTGGATGCAAGGAAGTGGAGGTGGAGCGAGAGGAAAGTGGAGGAAAGTATCTGATGGTGGAAGGAGACGAGAGATAGTCCTTGATAAAAGTGTGGATTGCAGGAGAATGGATAAGGATAGCAAGGTGTGGATAGTGTGGGTGGATAGAGGAAAGACTGGCCTATAAGTGGATGCAAGGAAGTGGAGGTGGAGCGAGAGGAAAGTGGAGGAAAGTATCTGATGGTGGAAGGAGACGAGAGATAGTCCTTGATAAAAGTGTGGATTACTAGAGAATGGATAAGGATAGCAAGGTGTGGATAGTGTGGGTGGATAGAGGAAAGACTGGCCGATAAGAGGATGCAAGGAAGTGGAGGTGGTGAGGAAAGTGGAGAAAAGTGGAGGAAAGTATCTGATAGTGGAAGGAGACAAGCGGCATAGTCCTGGATAAGCGTGGATTACTCGAGAATGGATAAGGATAGCTGGATGTGGATAGAGTGGATGGATAGAGGAAAGACTGGCCTATAAGTGGATACGAGGAAGTGGAGGTGGAGTGAGAGGAAAGTGGAGAAAATTGGAGACAAACACGGGAGACAGAGACTGCGCAGGACATGGAGGCCAAGATAAGGCCCGCCATCCCCCCCATGTGCTTGTGTTTACATCCACTTTGTCTCCACATTTCTCCTTTCCACCTCCACCTCATCCACCTGGTAGATAGAGGAAGGCCTTAGGAACGTTTTGGAATAAGGACGGCGGGTGGAAGCGTCTACGGCCTGAGAAAATGGCGATAATAAAGGAACATGTCGGAGCTCACCTGTTGAACCACTGATGGCTGGCGGGGAGAAGAATGGCCGCCGATGCCAGATTATCGTACTCAATAGCATTTGTACAGCAAGAGCAAGAGCAAAGCAATAGCCGATAAACACGAGTTATTGGCTGTTTTAACGATAGATATAAATTAATCTCGTTACTGGGGACCGCAGGGGACAGATTTGGGGGGCGGGGGGGAGGATGAAGTCGGTAAATATAGAGTTTTAGGTGAGTACGACAATATGGCGACGCTGAGCTAATGACTGAGCCGATGGTTCTTTCTTGCCTGTATGCTGTTTTTGGGGTATTTTAGGTTTTTTTTAGGGGTTTTAGGGGTGTTTTATTTTACGTGATATGGGGGTTTCTCTCTCTCTCTCTCTCTCTCTCTTGCCTCCGGGTCCACCATTCCTTCCACCGCTTGTGATGCTTAATTTCCTCCACCGCTTGTGGTTCTGCCCTTGCACCCACTTCCACTGCTTGTGATTCTGGCCGTGCATCCACCTCCACTTCCCTCCACCGCTTGTGAAGATGCCTCTGCACCCACCCTGCCGCTACAGCCTCAGCCCCTATGCCAACCCTTGCCCTCCCCTATACCCCTACCCAGCATGACCTAAATGAAGAAGATGCCCTTGCTCTTGCTCTTGCTGTACAGGGGCCGGATTCATGAAGCCACTACAAGAGCGGTCGTTGGTAAGTCTTTTAGTAAATCTGTCCTCTACGAATGATCCTTGAGTTCAGGCTGCTCCGATGACTGAATGAAGTACCGGCCTGGTCGACACTTATTTCATTGGCATTGGAGTCACCTTAAGATCAAGCGCGTTCCTAGATGATGGAGTTACTAGAAGACTTGCCAACAACAGGGTCTCGTAAGTGGTTTGATGAATCCGCGCCCAGGTGACCCGTTGGAGAGTCAGGCCTTCGTATCGGCACACCCTGTAAAATAAAACAACACAAGCAGTATCCATTATAAATCTTCCAATGCCCTATTTCTTGCACAGCACATCTTTGCCAGAAAACTCTTCATGGCTTCTATAATTCTATCATTTGCTTCATCACTCAGTCCCAGCAGCAGCAGCATCCATTCCCTCTCTGTCCTTGCAATCCTCCCATTCACATCCCTGCAGCCCATCTCACTCAGTGCCACCCTCATCATCTCCGTCCTTTCTCTCCGGTACCTCCCGCACACCAGTATCACATGCACGACAGTTTCATCCACACCCCTGTCACACATCTGACACACTTTGCTGCGGGACTCAGACCACCTGTAATTTCTTGCATTCACATTCATACACTGCGCGCGAGCTTGGAAGAGAAGATCACCACCCAGGCTTCCATCATACCAGCTGACACACTGCGGGGCTTCTTTTTCCCTGTACCACCCTGTTTCACCCTGGTCTCACACAAAAACAAGCGGAAGGGAAACGCCTTCCACCCTGCATCTCGCTCCACTCCCCTTCCCCTTCCAACAGTGACAGTGGCCCCCTCAGCCCCACCAACATCCAACTATCCTGCTTTCAGGGTACCAGCACAGGCCGAGTTCCCCTGCAGCTACGACGCCGTGGCAGCCCTGGAGGACGAGGAACCCTCTCTCAAGACGCACAACCGCATGGGTCGAGACGGAAGCTCAGTCCTCAATCCGCTCGACGAAATCAGCTTTCGCCTCCTGGAGGAGAGAACCAACGATCCTGGGGCCTCCATCAGGGTGATAAAACTCGCTCCACAAACCCAGGTGACCAAAGGGTATGCGGGTGAAGTGTTTTCACGTCAGGGAACTAGACGTCCCTGCCCTACATAGTCTCAGGTCACCCTTGGACAAGGTGTAATACCTGATCTGTCTCCCGTGCCAGGGTCACGGTGAAGCCTCTGGGCAGCAGCAGTGGTGGGTTGGACTGCAGGCAGAGGATCTCTTTATGAGACAATGGCTGGAGTTCCAGGGTCCTAGTCAGCTGGACCGTGCCTAATTATTTAGGCCTGCGGTGTAGAGGAGTGTGGCGACCTCTACACTAAAAAGCCTCCCTGGGAACCAGTTGTCGGTGTGAGCTCCCCGTCCCTCCCTCTATCGACGATACTCCCATCCCTATTCTGCAAAACAGCTGGTTCTTGTTTTCTCCTGAAAGAGATGTCTTCCGTGGGCCATTTGAGGTTGTACCTCCCGGCTTCTAGGTGGAGTTTCTGAGGGTTTTTCTTATACTCAAGGAATACTTCAGCTTTTTGGTCTCTCAGGAAGGGCGTCTGATACTCTCTAGAGTTGGTGGAGAACACCTGGTGACAGGTGCCACTGGCGAGGCCTCGAAAGGGTCGCAGAGTTGGGTCAGACGTTTCGGAAAGTGGGAACAAATTGCTGGTTCCTCTCCTCCCTTGCCAGCTCTCCTCTGTGTGACTACGCCGGCCCCGTGCTATGGGACAAAACTTCGAGGACAATAGCTGAAAAGCGCCGGGTTGTGAAAGTCTCTCTCGTGACCGAGGCTCAGGACAAGCGATTGGTCTTTGAGGCGTTTTCAAGACCCTGTGGGAGCGAACTCCCAGTGTTGGAGGCATCTAACACAGCAGTATCTAATTTCCATGCACAATTTTTATACAAATCAATTTATGGTCACAATTTAAGTTATTTCGAAAGCGCTTTTAATATTTGCCCAAACTGTTAACTCGCTTAAATTTCTAACAATGCCTTTGAACCTTAAATGTGACGTCTGTCCCGGACGATTTGCAGTTCAGTTCTTCCGGCTGAGTAAAACTTGCCGCCTCTGCGTTCAAAGATTACATCTTCAGAAGGCTGTGACTGAATGGAAAGTAAAGCATAACGATCTTGAAAAGAAATTCGTAGCCCTTCAGGAATTTGTTTTAAGTAATGTGGCAGTGACTCCACCATCGATGGTGGAGAGGCCCTCCACCGAGACTGCCCTCTCCAGACGACCCTCCTGCTTCACGGGAGGACGTGTTACCTGCCTCACAGGTTGACTCTCAGCCTGCCTCACAGGCTAACCCCCAGCCTGCCTCACAGGCTAACTCCCAGTCTGCCTCACAGGCTAACCCTTAGTCTGCCTCACAGGGTAACCCCCAGCCTGCCTCACAGGCTAACTCCCAGTCTGCCTCACAGGCTAACCCTTAGTCTGCCTCACAGGGTAACCCCCAGCCTGCCTCACGGGCTAACCCCCAGCCTGCCTCACAGGACAACCGCCAGCCTGCCTCACAGGCTGACCACCAGCCTGCCTCACAGGCTAACCCCCAGCCTGCTTCACAGGCTAACTCCCAGCCTGCCTCACAGGACAACTTCCAGCCTGCCCCACTTAACGCTTCTCTTCCTGCTTCACAGGATGTCGGGTTCCAACCTGTAAGGAATGGAGCCAAACCAAGGCAGGCAACCAAGGATTTACTGACCCCCACTACCTTCAATAGGTTCCAGGTGCTGGCAGACACCATGGAGGATGAGTTCGAGACTCGCCTAGTTGGGGACTCCATGGTGCGTGGCCAGCTGGTTGAGTTCTGTGGTCGTTCATCAAACGGCCGCAGAAAACGTTACTGCTATCCAGGTGCCAGACTGGACGACATCACCGCAGCGTGCGATGATGTCACGAGAAATGCCGACCGAAACACCCTCTTTGTCATTCACGCGGGGACAAATGACTTAAAGACAACCCGTTCTGAGGAACTGCTTGAGAAATACCGCCGCATGATCAAGCAGTATAAACGTAAAACGGATGCCAGTAACATCATAATCTCAGGAATCCTCCCGAGGGTCGGTGCCGAATCTAGCTTTTACAGTAAGGCCTTCAGCACAAACAACAGACTTCAGTCCCTTTGCTCACAAGAAAACGTCCAGTTCGCTAACTTGTGGAACAGTTTTTACTACGATTCAGACTTGTTCCTTGCTGATGGCATCAGTAGTAACAAATGCACGAAAGTGGGGGTTACCTCAGCGGGGGGGTGTCGGAAGTGGGGTTGGGGGTCATGGGGGTTATGGAAGGGGTAGCTAGACCCCCCCTTACCCCCCCCTACCCCCCCCCAAAAAAATTCTTTCACTTTTTCACATCCCCCCCCCACCCCCCACCCTCCAACCACCACCCTCTCGGGCTAGTGTACGGAAGCGGAGGGGTGACGGGAGTGGTGGTGCCCAGCGGGGGTGATGGAAGAGAGGATACTTGAAGGGTTAAGATAACATCGCGGGCTCGAATGACCACAAGATTATAATCACGGAAAAAGGTTAAAGACATTAGGTTAATGACCAGGCTGGAGTATGTCCCGCGCACCTGTTCCCGGCGTCTTATCTTTCTTTCCCTCCCTCTTCCCATAGGGGCGCACACACACACACACACACACACACACACACACACACACACACACACACACAAAATCACTGAAGAATTATTATGATACCGAAAATAAAATAAAAAATCGCCATTGAACGTAAGACTCGATAAATTATGTAAGTTTTTGCTCGGTGTATTGTATCATTATCTTCTTATTTCTCATTTCCTAACTTGTTTCTTCTTATTTCTTTCCTCAACTTATATATATTGTTGTGCTGGAAGCTTCCCCCGGCGACCATAGGCCTCCAGAAGGCTCCCGGAGAAACGAGCAAAGGGGCGGGGAGCAAGGCGAGCCGTCCGCGCCCCACGGGGCGCGGCCAGGCGCCAGGCGGGAAGTGTTGCCAACTCGCATATATTTTTGCTACATGTTCTTGTATGATCTGAAATATACTGTAATATTCTAGACTGTACTGTTCTGGATATATATAGGAGAAGAGGGCGAGAGAGGGCCAGTCCCAGTCATAGTAAGCTAGTGGTAAGTGAAGAGTCAGAGTGAAGTGTACTACTAAAGAAGAATATTAAACTACAGAAGCTGTGCAAAGTGTTTACATATCTCCCTCCCACGGAGTCTCCTGACGGCGACACGGAACCCAAGTAACACGTACGGCATAACACTGGTGTCAGGAGTGTAGGCATTTGTTTTTCGCCATGGAGACTCGTTCCCAAGCTGCCCAGAGGGACGACATGTTGACTGAACTTTTGGAAGCCTTGAGACTACAGGGGGAAAAACAAGAAAGAGCACAGCAACAACAAGAAATGACACTCCAAGAACTCAAAGAACAACAAGAAAGAGCACACCAAGAACTCAAAGAACAACAAGAAAGAGCACACCAAGAACTCAAAGAACAACAAGAAAGAGCACACCAAGAACTCAAAGAACAACAAGAAAGAGCACACCAAGAACTCAAAGAACAACAAGAAAGAGCACACCAAGAACTCAAAGAACAACAAGAAAGAGCACACCAAGAACTCAAAGAACAACAAGAAAGAGCACACCAAGAACTCAAAGAACAACAAGAAAGAGCACACCAAGAACTCAAAGAACAACAAGAAAGAACACTCCAAGAACTCAAAGAACAACAAGAAAGAGCACACCAAGAACTCAAAGAACAACAAGAAAGAGCACACCAAGAACTCAAAGAACAACAAGAAAGAGCACACCAAGAACTCAAAGAACAACAAGAAAGAGCACAGCAACAACAAGAAAGAGCACAGCAACAACAAGAAGGAACACTCGAAGAACTCAAAGAACAGCTAGAAGATCGCTTCACAGGATTACAGCTACAGCTAAAAGCAGTACAAGATGGAAGTGAATCAGTGCGAAGAGAAATGACTGATGTGACCACGAACTTGGGACAACGCCTGATAGAAGTGGAGAAAGAACACACAAATCTTCAACAAGAGATGGAGGTGGTACGGGAGACGACACACAAAGAAATATTAGAAGTGCAGGGAAAGGTGAACCGTACTGAACAGGCAGTTTGTGACGTAAGTGACAGAGTGAAGGCCCTTGAAGACTGCTTGGCTGGAAACGGACAGCCAGTGACTGCAGGGGCTAGTTGTACCCAAGATGCTTCTCCTACGCAAGTCCGGGGTAGTTTGAGCCATGTTTCGCCTGAGTTTATCCCCGCAAGAAGTTCCGCCAGCCCCATGGGTCTGCTGGGTTCGCCTGTTAGAAAGAAGCCTCAGGAGTTTGATGGCAAGGTCTCCTGGGAGGCTTACCGCGCTCAGTTTGAGCTGTTGGCAGCTCGGAACGGATGGGATGACCAAGAGTGCGCGGTACAGCTGGCCACTAGCCTGAAAGGGACGGCGCTGGAGGTCCTTACTCAGCTCGACAATGCGACAAAGGGCAGCTACAGCGGGCTGGCACAGGCGCTGGAGCAACGATATGGGACCAAGCACCAGAACGAGCTCTTCAGGGTTAGGTTCAGAACCCGCAACAGGAGGCGCGGCGAGTCTCTCCAGGAACTCGCTCAGGACCTTGAGAGCATGGCGCACAAGGCATACCCAGGTGCCACCCCTGACCTGCTGACGGTTTTGCTGCGTGATCAATTCATCGATGCCCTGGACAGCCCTCAGCTGAAGATACAAGTGAACCAAGCTAAGCCAACATCAATGCAGGAAGCTCTGGCACGTGCCATGGAGTTTGAGTCCTTTGTTAGGTCTAGCTTGTCAAGCTTCAGGGACGACTCGACTTCTGGCTTTAGGGCACGAAAGGGCGCTGTCAGCGACACAGACAGGTTCCAAGGAACGTGCTGGTACTGCGAGAAGGTTGGGCACAAGGAGAACGAATGCTATAAGAGGAAGAAGGAATATGAGGGTGGCGCTAAGAAGAAGCCCAGGGAAGGACCCAAGTGCTGGACCTGTGGAGAAAAGGGGCACTGGAAGAATGAGTGTCGGAAAATGTGCCCCAACGAGGGACCACCACTGGGAAACTAAGAAGGACTGGTTCACGGGGGCAACGACCAGTCTGTCCTGTACATGCCCCGAAGATATCAGTGTGCAGGAGAACCACCATGACAAGCTGCCAAGTGGAGGGCAAGGTTGACGGAGTGTTGTGGCCTGTGGTCGTCGACACAGGCTCGGAACGCACATTGGTGCGGCCTGACGTGGTGAGTCATCGTCGGCTTCCTAAGGCGCCGCATCGACTGTGCGGAGTCACAGGACACTACGCAGAGCTCAGAGGCCCAGTGGACGTGAAGTTTGAGCTCGGAGGAAAGGAAGAGTTCCTCTCTGTGTACGTGGCCGACATGGATGACCCCTGCATCCTAGGTATGGATTATCTTGTCTCCCACAGGTGCGAGCTGGACTTCCGCGCTAAGCAGCTGACTGTAGGAGGAAGGAGGGTGCCACTGACGACTGTGAACAAGGAAGACCTGCCAGTGACGGTCAAGCGCACCACCATTATTCCTCCGAGGTCGGAGATGCTGTTACCCTGTCAAATTACGGGTGCCCCCCCGGCTAGCCTGTGTGTGGTAGAGAGTGGAAGTCGATGCCCGGTAGAAAACGGGGTGATTGTAGGCAGTACTTTGGTAGACCCTGCTGCAGCGGAAGTGCCTGTCGTCGTGGCCAATGTCTCCTTCAGCCCAAAGAAAATAAAACAAGGGACCATGGTGGGGTTGTGCCAAGAGATCGACCAGAAACCAAGAACCTGTGTCTGCAGGAGAACCCTGACGAAGCCCCAGGAGGAGCTGCCTGACTACCTGCGCGACCTGTTTGACAGGAGCTCCAAGTGTCTAGAGGAGCCCCAAGTGGAACAGCTCAGGGAGCTTCTAGTGAGAAATGCAGATGTGTTTTCCACAGGAGACCTGGACTTGGGGTGTACGGACCTTGTAGAGCACCACATCGACACAGGTAGCCACCGCCCAGTGAAGCAAGCTCCTCGAAGGATGGCACCAGCCCGTCGCAAGGAGATGGATGAGGTAATGGATGATCTCCGGCAACAAGGGTTAATCGAGCGGTCCAGCAGCCCGTGGGCGTCTGCTGTAGTGCTCGTCAGGAAAAAGGACGGTTCCCTCAGGTGCTGCGTGGACTACCGAGCCCTCAACGATCTCACCATCAAGGATTCATACCCACTCCCACGGATCGACGACACGCTCGACGCCTTGGTGGGCTCCAAGTGGTTTTCAACACTGGATATGAAGTCTGGGTATCACCAAGTCAAAATGGCGGAGCAGGACAAAGAGAAAACAGCCTTCTCCTACGGTCAAGGCCTGTGGCAGTTTAAGGTCATGCCCTTTGGCCTATGCAACGCGCCGGCCACGTTCGAGCGGCTGATGGAGAGGGTGCTGGAGGGACTTCACTGGAAGACGGCACTCATCTACCTCGACGACGTGATTGTCTTTGGCCAGACCTTCGAGCAGGAGATGGAAAGGCTATCAGAGGTTTTCGCCCGGTTTAGAGCTGCACACCTTAAGCTCAGCCCGAAGAAATGCTGTCTGTTCCAAAAGGAGGTCCAATACTTGGGACACATCGTGAGCGAGGCTGGAGTACGCACTGATCCTGAGAAGGTGGCTGCGGTAAGGGACTGGCCGACACCCACCAACGTGAAGGAGCTGCGGAGCTTCCTCGGGTTGTGCTCATACTACCGCAGGTTTGTGAAAGGCTTCGCTACGATTGCTGCACCACTGCACCTCCTGACGAAGAAGGGGCGCAAGTTTGAGTGGACAGCGGAAACTCAGGTTGCCTTTGAGAAGCTCAAGGAGGCCCTCATCAGCTCGCCCGTACTCACCTACCCAGACCCCTCTAAGCCTTTTATACTGGATTGTGATGCCAGTGATGAGGGGATTGGTGGAGTGCTATCTCAGGCATGTGCCGACATGGAACGGGTTGTGGCCTACTTCAGCAAGAAGCTCACCCCAGCCGAGAAAAACTATTGCGTGACCCGGAAAGAACTCCTGGCAGTAGTCAAGAGCCTTGACTTTTCCATGCTTACCTGTACGGTGCAACTTTCACCATCCGCACGGATCACGCTGCATTGCGGTGGCTGAAGTCACTGAAAACCCTGAGGCCAGCTTGCTCGCTGGATAGGTAAACTAGAGCAGCATCACTACACTATTGTGCACCGATCTGGACTAACACACGGTAACGCGGACAGCTTGAGCCGGCGCCCATGCCTACCGGAGTGTCAACATTGCCTCCAGAGGGAAAGCGTCCAGAATATGTGCCGCCGCACTACAGTGGAACAGACAGCGGAGGTGCCATGGGAAGACTTGGGAAAACTGCAGCGGGAGGACCGAGATCTGAGACCAATTATGGAGTGGCTGAGTCAGTCGTCAACGCGACCTGGGTGGGAAGTAATCTCGAGAGAAAGCCCTACCACTAAGAATTACTGGACTCAGTGGGACACTCTTCGGATGGACGGGGTGTTGCAGCGACGCTTGGGTCTCTCATGATGGTCTTGACCACTACTGGTCCACGGTGTTACCTGTGAAGTCCCGGGAAGGCGTCTTGAAAGAAATGCACGACAGCATCACCAGCGGACACCTAGGGGTAAAGAAGACACTGAGTCGCCTGCGCCAAAGGTTCTATTGGGTTGGCATGAGGAAGGACGTGGAAGAATGGTGTCACGCGTGTGAGGTGTGCTGTGCAAAGAAGGGCCCCAAGAAGCGTCACCGTGCCCCACTGCAACTATACCAGGTTGGAGCCCCCATGGAACGGGTGGCAGTGGATATAGCAGGACCCTTGCCTCTGAAGACGAACGGAAATAGGTACATCTGTGTCACAATGGATTACTTCACCAAGTGGCCGGAAGCCTACGCCATCCCTGACCAGGAAGCCACTACCATCGCCAAGGTTTTGGTGGAGGAGTTCTTCTGTCGCTTCGGTGTGCCTAACGAGCTCCATTCCGACCAGGGAAGGAATTTTGAGTCAACAGTCCTTGCTGAGTGCTGCAAGCTTCTGGGTATCAAGAAGACCCGGACCACCCCTCTGCACCCACAGTCAGATGGAATGGTGGAGAGGTTTAAGTGGACGTTGGGCCAGGAGTTGGCCAAGCAGTGCAACAATGATCAGTCTTCATGGGATCAGAAGCTGCCTGCGCTTCTCATGGCCTACAGGTCTGCCGCCCACGAGACTACGGGGTATTCACCGGCAAAGCTGATGTTTGACGTGAGCTGCGATTGCCGGTGGACCTACTGACAGGAAGGCCTCCTGGGGAAAGCCTTCCAAGGACGCCCAGTTTTGCCCGTCAACTAGAGGAACGGCTGGAAGAGGTGCACCATCAAGTACGAGGTGACTTGATGTTCTCAGGTGAGGCCATTAAGCGCGGTTAAAATATGAGTGCAAGCCACGTTGACTTCAAGGAAGGAGACCGAGTCTGGCTTTACAACCCGCAGAGGAAGACAGGACAGTCTCCGACGTTACAGAGCCCCTGGGAAGGCCCTTACACTGTGCTAGAACGCCTCTCCGACGTGACTTACCGAACCCGGAGAACGGAAAAGACCAAGCCGAAAGTTGTCCACGTCAACCGCCTATGGAGGTACCACGGTCCGGGAAACTACACCTGGAACAACTACAGACACCCAGCAGCCGACGAAAACGCAAGGGACGTCCAGGACCGAGAGGAGGTCGACGACGACGTAGGCCTCCTGGCCCTTTCAGCCGAGGGAGATAACCTCCCGGCTTCGGCAGATGTTCCAGGGACACCCCAAGAAGCGGACGACGACGAGGCGCACCAGGAGACAGACGCGCAGGAGGCAACGAACAGAAGACAGAGACAACGCAGGCGTCCACAGCGATACGATGATTATTATGTTTTTTATTAATTCTCTTATGTTTGTACATAGTTAAGTGTGTGATCGGGACGATCACAATTAAGAGGGGGGGATAGTGTTGTGCTGGAAGCTTCCCCCGGCGACCACAGGCCTCCAGAAGGCTCCCGGAGAAACGAGCAAAGGGGCGGGGAGCAAGGCGAGCCGTCCGCGCCCCACGGGGCGCGGCCAGGCGCCAGGCGGGAAGTGTTGCCAACTCGCATATATTTTTGCTACATGTTCTTGTATGATCTGAAATATACTGTAATATTCTAGACTGTACTGTTCTGGATATATATAGGAGAAGAGGGCGAGAGAGGGCCAGTCCCAGTCATAGTAAGCTAGTGGTAAGTGAAGAGTCAGAGTGAAGTGTACTACTAAAGAAGAGTATTAAACTACAGAAGCTGTGCAAAGTGTTTACATATCTCCCTCCCACGGAGTCTCCTGACGGCGACACGGAACCCAAGTAATACGTCCGGCATAACAATATATATATATATATATATATATATATATATATATATATATATATATATATATATATATATATATATATATATATATATATATATATACAGTAAAACCCCGATTATCCGAAATGGAAGGGGGGAAGCCTCTTTCGGATAAGCCGATTTTTCGGATAATCCGGATTTATGGCCGCCATTTTGATCGCCGCCATTTTGATCGCCGCCAGTTTGATCGTCGGCATTGTGGCGTTGCGACTGCCGCCGACTGACGATGTAAACAATGAAACCAAACAAACACACGCTACGCTAAACAAAGTAGTACGCTTAAAACATGTGATGTAAATGTTTTATTGTATGTTTGTCTGTGTGTCTCCTTGTCTGGACCAGTGTATGTTGATACTTGTGAGCGTTGCAGATCTGAATTGTGAATGTTGCAGAGTGCGATTGTGAATGGTTGTGCAAGCTTGCAAGTGTGACCTTGATGCATCGTGCAGGTGGAGACACAGTATGATGACTCATATTATCGCGCAACTCGTATGTTGGAAGGGGAATGTGGCATGGAGTGGAGAGGGGAGTCGTGTTTGTGTCGTTGTCTTGAGAGTACGGTGTGAGAGTAGTCGTGCAGTAGTTTGTTCGTTCGCCGCACCTACGTCCTTGCTGGGGCGAAGGTGCGGACGTGGTGTTGTTGAGAGTTTGTTTAATGTTTTTTGTCTAATACATTGATCTATTCGTTACAAGCTATTTCGGCAATACGTATTAGAAAGCATATTCATTTTAACTGTTCTTATCAATTTTAAATGTGTTAATATAGTACATATGTAATTACTTTTATTTATTTTTGATGTTTTATAACGTTTTAGTATAGAATTTTTTTTTAATTGCATTATCCAGATCAATTTCGGATAATCCGGTTTTTCGGATAATCCGCTTTCGGATAATCGGGGTTTTACTGTATATATCTATATATATATATATATATATCTATATATATATCTATATATATATCTATATCTATATCTATCTATATATATATATATATATATATATATTTTTTTTTTACTCCGGTTATCTGGTGCCATCTGACCCTAAACACTGCAGCACCAAGTCTTTTTTATTTTATTTTGCATTAATTAATCTCTTATATCTCATTTCTTAATTTCTTTTCTCAACTTACATTTCTTTATATTTTCTGCCTGCTCTTCGGTGCCATATGACCTTAGACGTTCCCGCATCGAGTTTACCTTTTTCCCTAGATCAAGATAGCGCTCAAAACGAAGGCAACCCAGAAATACCTCAGTGAGTCAGCGAAGGGAAGGGAGAGAGAGCGATGTGAGAGGGAATGTGGTACGGAAGAGACGGGGGAAAAGGCATAAAGTGAAAAAGGATCATGCGCATGTGTGTGTGTGTGTGTGTGTGTGTGTGTGTGTGTGTGTGTGTGGGTGGGTGGGTGCGTGTGCGTGTGTGTGTGTGTGTGTGTGTGTGTGTGTGTGTGTGTTCCATTCCCCTCTGATTCTTGAGAAATTTGCGGTGAGCTCTGGATATAAAAGACAGGACCAAGGGGGTCTTCTCATTTCTCGGTTGTCTGTCTCTTTCAAACATGGTAAGGTTGTATTCAGTGTAATTTTCCGTCTTCGCTGTGTTGAGTTTCACTGTATTGTTTTTCGCTATATGACATTACTTGATTATTTTCCTATTCGTTTTTTTTTATTATTGTTTCCCGGATGTCTATGTCTCTGTCAAGCATGGTAACGTTGTATTCATTGTAATTTTCCGTTTTTTATTACAGTGCGTTTCGTTGTATTTATTTCTGTATATGTCATTTTTAGTTTCTTTTTCCACTTGTTTGTTTTTCTTATTTGCTGTTCGTCTACTTTTTCAAGCTTATTACGACGTGTTTATTTATTTGTTTTGTCTATGTCTCTTCAAGCTTGCTATCTACGTCACCAGCGAGAGGTATTAAAGATGAACGTTTAAAAGACACTCATGTAACGCTAGAGGTAATATTATAATTTAACCTTTATTTTTATTTTTATTTTGGGGTTACGAATTATCATTATATATATTATGTTATCGCCTAAATGTATATTATTGTTACGGCCCCTGCTACTACTACTACTACTACTACTACTCCTGCAATTCCTCCCTCTAGTTACTGCTACCATTCCTGCTGCTTCTATTACTGCTGCTGGTACTACTACTGCTATTGCTACTACTACTACTACAACTACTACTACTACGACTACTACTACTACTACTACTGATACTGATACTTCTTATACTTCTACTACGACTAAGGCTACGGTTCCATATAAAGGTACTACCACTACCACCACCACCATCACCACCACCAGCACCCTTATCAACAGGCCGTCTATATCCCCCCAGGCGTTCCCCTCCCGGCAATACCTCCAATCATTGCCTCCGGGTCGCCAGGTAATATACTACAGCCCGCGCCGCGTATCCTCACACGCGCCACCTATTACTGGTACCTGATGTCAACAAGTGCACGTTTTATATATAGAAGGAAGTCATACTGAAAGAACTCACACTGCTTTGAATATAGAACGAACTTACATTAGCTGAACTCACACTGTTTTGTATATAGAACGAACTTACATTAGCTGAACCCACACTGTTTTGTATATAGGACGAACTTACATTAGCTGAACTCACACTGCTTTGAATATAGAACGAACTTACATTAGCTGAACTCACACTGTTTTGTATATAGAACGAACTTACATTAGCTGAACTCACACTGTTTTGTATATAGAGCGAACTTACATTAGCTGAACTCACACTGTTTTGAATATAGAACGAACTTACATTAGCTGAACTCACACTGTTTTGTATATAGAATGAACTTACATTAGCTGAACTCACACTATTTTGTATATAGAATGAACTTACATTAGCTGAACTCACACTGTTTTGTATATAGAACGATCTTACATTAGCTGAACTCACATTGTTTTGTATATAGAACGAACTTACATTAGCTGAACTCACACTGCTTTGAATATAGAACGAACTTACATTAGCTGAACTCACACTGTTTTGTATATAGAACGAACTTACATTAGCTGAACTCACACTGTTTTGTATATAGAACGAACTTACATTAGCTGAACTCACACTGTTTTGTATATAGAACGAACTTACATTAGCTGAACTCACACTGTTTTGTATATAGAACGAACTTACATTAGCTGAACTCACACTGTTTTGTATATAGAACGAACTTACATTAGCTGAACTCACACTGTTTTGAATATAGAACGAACTTACATTAGCTGAACTCACACTGTTTTGTATATAGAACGAACTTACATTAGCTGAACTTACACTGTTTTGTATATAGAACGAACTTACATTAGCTGAACTCACACTGTTTTGTATATAGAACGAACTTACATTAGCTGAAGTCACACTGTTTTGAATATAGAACGAACTTACATTAGCTGAACTCACACTGTTTTGAATATAGAACGAACTTACATTAGCTGAACCCACACTGTTTTGTATATAGAACGAACTTACATTAGCTGAACTCACACTGTTTTGTATATAGAACGAACTTACATTAGCTGAACTCACACTGTTTTGTATATAGAATGAACTTACATTAGTTGAACTCACATTGTTTTCAATATAGAACGAACTTACATTAGCTGAACCCACACTGTTTTGTATATAGAACGAACTTACATTAGCTGAACTCACACTGTTTTGTATATAGAACGAACTTACATTAGCTGAACTCACACTGTTTTGTATATAGAACGAGCTTACATTAGGTGAACTCACACTGTTTTGTATATAGAACGAACTTACATTAGCTGAACCCACACTGTTTTGTATATAGAATGAACTTACATTAGCTGAACTCACACTGCTTTGAATATAGAACGAACTTACATTAGCTGAACTCACACTGTTTTGTATATAGAACGAACTTACATTAGCTGAACTCACACTGTTTTGTATATAGAACGAACTTACATTAGCTGAACTCACAATGTTTTGTATATAGAACGATCTTACATTAGCTGAACTCACACTGTTTTGTGTATAGAACGAACTTACATTAGCTGAACTCACACTGTTTTGTATAAAGAACGAACTTACATTAGCTGAACTCACACTGTTTTGTATATAGAACGAACTTACATTAGCTGAACTCACACTGTTTTGAATATAGAACGAACTTACATTAGCTGAACCCACAATCCTGGAAGAAGTTAAAATTTTCTAAAGGCTACAATAAAATCAATATGACCGATGAAGATACGGCACGTCACAATGAACAAACTCACTGTCTTCTCTGTAAATACGGGTTTTAAAAGATAAAGGAGTAAAACATCATGACCATGAAAAATCAGGAAACAATTACATTGAAGCTTATTGTAATAGATGCAACCTTCAAATGAAAAATCACAAATTGCAGCGCACTCTCATTGCACATTATGCGGATTACGACATGTCGTTAATCCCGCGTGCATTAACGCTACCTGACTTGAAAATCAAACTAAGACCAAAACATTCAGTTCACAAATACCATGAAGTCATCATAAATGACTTGAGATTTATTGACGCGTATGTCTTTATGTCTGGTTCACTCGCGGCCTTAGCGAACCAATTCATCAGCAATGGGAACGAACCCATATGCACACAACAGATGTTGAAAGATGTGCCAGCACCTGCGTTACCGTTATTGATCAAGGGAAAGCAGGTGTTTTGTTATGACTATATGGATTCGATGGAACGACTTTCTGAGACACGTCTTCCATCCCGCGAAGATTTTTTCAATTCGCTTCAAGAAGCAGAACTTTCCGAAAGTGATTATAAACATGCTCAGTATGTTTGGAAAGTAGCTGGGTGTCAGAGCCTGAAGGACTATTTGTTGCTTTATGTAAAAGTGGATGTTGGCCTTCTATGTGATGTCTTCCTAGAGTGGAGAGGTATTTTGAAAACCCAGTGGAGGTTGGATATTGTAAATTATGTTAGCCTGCCAGGATTTGCCAACGACTCTTTTCTGTTAAAAACACAGCAGGAATTAGAGATGCTTAGTAGCCCACACATATATCATTGCATTCAAACAAATGTGCGTGGGGGCTACACAAGTGTTGTGCGTCGTTTTGTACGCACCAATAACATCTACACGAACCCTCAGTTTAATCCAAAACATGATAGAAACACTTTCCTTTCATATCTTGACTTCAACAGTCTTTATCCCACTGTAATGCAAGAGAAGTTACCATGTGGAGATATGAGAAAACTAGATGAGACAGAAATGCAATGGTTTTTGAGCGGGGCTAGGTCAATCAAGCAATCGATGGCGATTTTGGATACCTCATTCTGTGCGATACTGAGGCTGTCTCACGTGAAGTCATTGAGAAAACGGATGACCTCCCACTGACCATCAGAAGATACAATATCATCAATAGAGATATATCGTCAGTCACACGCGAATGGTATGGAGAAGAAAACCGTCCAGTACCGTGTAAGAACATAAAACTGATTGGAACACATGCTGCTCAGGAGAAAATGCTGTTTGCTCTGTCCCTCCTTAAACTGCTTATTCAACTAGGCCGGGTTGTTAAAAAGTGCATGCTATTTATATGTTTAAGCAAAAGCACTTTCTTGCGGACTTCATTCAGGATAACATAGAAGCCCGCAAAAGTGCTACTTGCCCTATCAAGAAAACTGCAATCAAGTGTATTTCAAACAGCATTTTTGGTCGATTCCTGATGAACGCGGCCAAATATAGTGAAGACATAGATATTGTCACCAACCGCGAAAAGTTTTTGAAGCTGGTCCGAAGTCCTTACTTTAAACGCGTTGTACCCCTCAATGATGGTCATGTAGTTGTAGTTCGCCATAAGAAATATTCACAGGTGAATCATCCAAACTGCATTGGCTACTACATCCTAGAGCTGTCCAAGCTGCGACTATATGATTTCTTTTACAATATCATGAAGGTTCATTACGGGGATCGGGCGAAACTAGTGTATTGTGACACTGATTCCTGAATAACAGAAATTGAAACTCCTGATCTATTAACAGAGTACTCGCAGGAACCTTTAAAAGTTATATAGACACAAGTAACTTTAGCTCCTCACATTCCTCGTACAACACAGACAACAAAGGCAAGCTCGGATTTCTCAAGTCTGAAGTGAGGGAAAGAACCAGCTCAGAATTTGTAGGTGTAAGACCAAAGTGCTACTCCATCCTCTTGGCAGACGGTGACCGGTTGAATTCAGCAAAGAGCGTTCCAAAGTTCATAAAGAAAAAAATTGCTCATCAGCGATACAAAGACGTCCTGTTCCAGAAGCAAACATTTACCTTTGGCTATCAGGGATTCACAGCGCGCAACAGGAAGAAATAAATCAAATGCTCTCATAATGCTCTGTATATAGGACTAATGCTGGAGTCTATGATATTATAAAATTGCACAAGAATAGATTAGTTAGTTATAGATTGGAATAACAAAAGTACCAAAAAGACAAGCATAGGGGTTAATGAAAAGAAATACCTCGAAAAATAAGGAAAGAATAGATTTCTTAGTTATAGACTGGAATAAGAAAAACACCAAAAAGACGAGTATAGAAGTTAATGAAAAGATATAACGAGAAAAATAAGGAACGAAGAATAGATTAGTTAGTTATAGACTGGAATAAGAACAGCACCAAAAAAGACAAACATACAAGTTAATGAAAAGAAATAGCTAGAAAAATAAGGAACGAAGAATAGATTAGTTAGTTATAGATTGGGATAAAGAAAAGTACCAAAAAGACGAGCATAGAAGTTAATAAAAAGAAGTAAATAGAAAAATATGGAAAGAAGAATAGATTCGTTGCATATAAATTGGAATAAGAAAAGCACCAAAAAGACAAGCATAGAAGTTAATTAAAAGAAATAACTAGAAAATATAAGGAAAGAAAAATTGATTAGTTAGTTATAAATTGGAATAAGAAAAGCACTAAAAAAGATAGGCATAGAAGTAAATAAAAAAAAAAACTAGAAAAACAAGGAGCCCATAATAGATTAGTTAGTTATACATTGGAATAAGAAAAGCACAAACAAGACAGCATGCAAGTTAATAGAAATAAATACCTGAAAAATTTAAGGAACGAAGAATAGATTAGTTAGTTATAGATTGCAATAAGAACACCACCAAAAAGACAGGCATACAAGTTAATAAAAAGAGATGACTAGAAAATATAAGGAACGATGAACAGATTAATTAATTATAAATGGAATAAGAAAAGTACACAAAAAAAAACAGGCACAGAAATAATAAAAAGAAATACCTGGAAAAATAAGGAGGAAATAGTTTAATTAATTATAAATTGGAATAAGAAAAAAAACAAAAAAGCCAAGCATACAAAATAATAAAAAGAAGTAAATAGATAAAAATAAGGAGCAAAAAATAGATTAATTATTTATAGATTGGAATAAGCAAAGAACCAAAAAAGACAAGCATAGAAGTTAATAAAAGAAATACCTCGAAAATAAAGTACAAAGAATACATTAGTCACATAAAAAAGACGAGCATTTAAGCATATGAAAAGAAATAACTAGCAAAATAAGGAACGAAGGATAGATTAGTTAGTCATAAATTGGGATAAAAAAGCACTGAAAAAGACAAGTATACTAGTTAATGAAAAGAAATAACTAGCAAAATAAAGAAGGAAGGATAGATTAGTTAGTCATAAATTGGAATAAAAAAGCACTGAAAAAGACAAGTATACTAGTTAATGAAAAGAAATAACTAGCAAAATAAGGAACGAAGGATAGATTAGTTAGTCATAAATTGGAATAAAAAAGCACTGAAAAAGACAAGTATACTAGTTAATGAAAAGAAATAACTAGCAAAATAAGGAACGAAGGATAAATTAGTTAGTCATACATTGGAATAAGAAAAGAACCAAAAAAGACAAGCATACAAGTTAATAAAAAGAAATAACTAGAAAAATATAAGGAATGAAAAATAGATTAGTTACTAATAGATTGTAATAAGAAAAGAACCAAAACAGCCGAGCATAGAAGTTACTAAAAAGAAATACCTGGAAATATAAGAAAAGAAGAATAGATTAGTTAGCTACAAATTGGAAAAAGAAAAGCACTAATAAAGACAGGGACAGAAGTTAATGGAAAGAAATAAGAAGAAAAAAAGGAACGAAGAATAGATAAGTTAGTTATAGATTGGAATAAGAAAAGCACAAAAAAGACATGCGTAGAAGTTAATGAAATGAAATAAATAAAAAACTAAGGAACGAAGTATAGATTAGTTAGTTATAAATTGGAATAAGAAAAGTACCAAAAAGACGAGCATAGAAGTTAATAATAGAAATAACTAGAAAAATAAGGAAAGAAGAATACATTAGTTAGTTATAAATTGGAATAAGAAAAGTACCAAAAAGACGAGCATAGAAGTTAATAATAGAAATAACTAGAAAAATAAGGAAAGAAGAATACATTAGTTAGTTATAAATTGGAATAAGAACAGCACCAAAAAAGACAGGCATAGAAGTTAATAGAAATAAATAAGTAGAAAAATAAGGAACGAAGAATAGATTAGTTAGTTATAGACTGCAATAAGAAAAGCACCAAAAAAGACAAACATACAAAATAATAAAAAGAAGTAAATACAAAAAAATAAGGAGCAAAAAATATTAATTATTTATAGATTGGAATAAGCAAAGAACCAAAAAAGACAAGCACAGAAGTTAATAAAAGAAATACCTCGAAAATAAGGAACGAAGAATAGATTAGTTACTTAATAAATTGGAATAGGAAAAGCACAAAAAAGACAAGCATAGAAGTTAAAGAAAAGAAATAAATAGAAAAATAAGGAACGAAGAATACATTAGTTTGTTATAGATTGGAATGAAAAAAGCACCAAAAAGACGAGCATAAAAGTTAATAAAAGAAATAGCTAGAAAAATAAGGAAAGAAGAATAGATTAGTTAGTTATAGATTGGAATAAGGAAAGTACTAAAAAACGAGCATAGAAGTTAATGAAAAGAACTAAATAGAAAAATATGGAAAGAAGAATAGATTAGTTAGTTATAGATTGGAATAAGAAAAGCACTAAAAAGACGAGCACAAAGGTTAATAAAAGAAATAACTAGAAAAATAAAGAACGAAGAATAGATTAGTTAGTTATAGATTGGAATAAGAAAAGTACCAAAAAGACAAGCATACAAGTTAATAAAAAGAAATACCTGGAAAAATAAGGTAAGAAAAATAGATTAGTTTGTTATAGATTGCAATAAGAACAGCACAAAGAAGAAAGCATACAAGTTAATAAAAAGAAATGACTAGAAAATATAAGGAACGAGGAATAAATTACTTAGTTATAAATTGGAACAAGAAAAGTACCAACAAGACGAGCATAGAAGTTAATGAAAAGAAATACCTGGAAAAGTAAGGAAAGAATAGATTAGTTAGTTATAGATTGGAATAAGAAAAGAACGAAAAAGACAAGCATAGGGGTTAATGAAAAGAAATAACTAAAAATATAAAGAACGAAGAATAGATTAGTTAGTTATAGATTGGAATAAGAAAGGCACCAAAAAGACGAGCATGCAAGTTAATAAAATAAATAACTAGAAAATAAAAGGAACGCAGGATAAATTACTTAGTTATAGATTGGAATAAGGAAGGTACTAAAACGACGAGCATAGAAGTTAATGAAAAGAAGTATATAGAAAAATATGGAAAGAAGAATAGATTAGTTAGTTATAGATTGGAATAAGAAAAGCACCAAAAAAGACAAGCATACAAGTTAATAAAAAGAAATAGCTAGAATATATAAGGAAATAGGAATAGATTAATTAGTTATAAATTGGAATAAGAAAAGAACCCAAGGAGACAAGCATAGAAGTTAATGAAAAGAAATAACTAGAAAAAATAAGGAAAGAATAGATTAGTTAGTTACTGATTGGAATAAGAAAAGCACTAAAAAGACGAGCACAGAGGTTAATAAAAGAACTAACTAGAAAAATAAGGAACGAAGAATATATTAGTTAGTTATAGACTGGAATAAAGAAAAGTACCAAAAAGACGAGCATAGAAGTTAATGAAAAGAAGTAAATAGAAAAATATGGAAAGAAGAATAGATTAGTTAGTTATAAATTGGAATAAGAAAAGCACCAAAAAGACGAGCATAAAAGTTAATAAAAGAAATAACTAGAAAATAAAAGGAACGCAGGATAAATTACTTAGTTATAGATTGGAATAAGGAAGGTACTAAAACGACGAGCATAGAAGTTAATGAAAAGAAGTAAATAGAAAAATATGGAAAGAAGAATAGATTAGTTAGTTATCAATTGGAATAAGAAAAGCACCAAAAAAGACAAGCATACAAGTTAATAAAAAGAAATACCTGGAAAAATAAGGAAAGAAAAATAGATTAGTTCGTTATAATTTGGAATAAGAAAAGAACCAAAAAGACGAGCATAGAGGTTAATAAAAAAATAACTAGAAAAATAAGGAACGAAGAATAGATTAGTTAGTTATAGATTGGAATAAGGAAAGTACTAAAAAACGAGCATAGAAGTTAATGAAAATAACTAAATAGAAAAATATGGAAAGAAGAATAGATTAGTTAGTTATAAATTGGAATAAGAAAAGCACCAAAAAAGACAGACATACAAGTTAATAAAAAGAAATAGCTAGAAAATATAAGGGACAAGGAATAGATTAGTTATAAATTCGAATAAGAATAAAAACACACACAAAAAAACGAGCATAGAAGTTAATGAAAAGAAATAACTAGAAAATATCAGAAAATAATAGATTAGTTAGTTATTGATTGGAAAAAGAAAAGTACCCAAAAGACGAGCATACGAATTAATAAAAAGAAATATCTGGAAAAATTGGGAAAGAATAGATTAGTTAGTTATAGATTGGAATAAGAGAAGCACCAAAAAGACAAGCATAGAAGTTAATAAAAAGAAATAACTAGAAAAATATAAGGAAAGAAAAATAGATTAGTTAGTTATAGATTGGAATAAGAAAAGTACCAAAAAAGATGAGCATAGAAGTTTATAAAAAGAAATAACTAGAAAAATAAGGAAAGAAGAATAGATAAGTTAGTTATAAATTGGAATAAGAAAAGTACCAAAAAAGATGAGCATAGAAGTTTATAAAAAGAAATAACTAGAAAAATAAGGAAAGAAGAATAGATAAGTTAGTTATAAATTGGAATAAGAAAAGCACTAAAAAAGGGAGGCATAGAAGTTAATAAAAGAAATACCTCGAACATATGGAACGATGAATAGATTGGTTACTTAAAACTTGAAAAAAGAAAAGCACTAAAAAGACAACCATACAAGTTAATGAAAAGAAATTACTAGAAAAATAAGAAACGAAGGATACATTAGTTAGTTATAAATTGGAATAAGAAAAGAACCAAAAAAGACAAGCATAGAAGTTAATGAAAAGAAATAACTAGAAAATATAGAGAAAGAAAAATAGATTAGTTAGTTATAAATTGGAATAAGAAAAGTACCAAAAAAGACAAGCATAGATGTTAATGAAAAGAAATAACTAGAAAATAAAAAACGAGGAATAGATTAGTTAGTTATAAATTGGAATAAGAAAGGAACCAAAAAAGACTGGCATAGAAATTAATGAAAAGAAATAACTAGAAAATAAAGAACGCGGAATAGATTAGTTAGTTATAAATTGGAATAGAACCCAAAAAGACGAGCATAGAAATTAATGAAAAGAAATAACTAGAAAATATAAGGAAAGAATAGATTAGTTAGTTATTGATTGGAATAAAAAAAGTACCAAAAAGACGAGCATACGAATTAAAAAAAAATATCTGGAAAAATAAGGAAAGAATAGATTAGTTAGTTATAGATTGGAATAAGAGAAGCACTAAAAAGACGAGCAAAGAAGTTAATAAAAATAAATAACTAGAAAAATATAAGGACATAAAAATAGATTAGTTAGTTATAGATTGGAATAAGAGAAGCATTAAAAAGACAGGCACAGAAGTTAATAAAAGAAATACCTCGTAAATAAGGAACGAAGAATAGATTAGTTAGTTATAGATTGGAATAAGAATAGCACCAAAAAGACGGGCATACAAGTTAATAAGAAAATAACTAGAAAATAAAGGGAACGAAGGATACATTAGTTAGTTATAGATTGGAATAAGGAAAGTACTGAAAAGACGAGCATAGAAGTTAATGAAAAGAAGTAAATAGAAAAATATGGAAAGAAGAATAGATTAGTTAGTTATAAATTGGAATAAGAAAGTCACCAAAAAGACGAGCATACAAGTTAATATAAGAAATAACTAGAAAATAAAAGGAATAAAGGATAGATTAGTTAGTTATAGATTGGAATAAGAAAAGTACCAAAAAGACAAGCATACAAGTTAATGAAAAGAAATAACTAGAAAATATAAGGAAAGAAAAATAGATTAGTTAGTTATATGTTTTGAATAAGAACAGCACCAAAAAGACAAGCATAGAAGTTAATGAAAAGAAGTAAATAGAAAAATAAGGAACGCAGAATAGATTAGTTAGTTATAGATTGGAATAAGAAAAGCACAAAAAAGACAAGCATACAAGTTAATAAAAAGAAATACCTGGAAAATATGAGGAACGAAGAGCCTTCGATAGAGTCTGGCACAAGTCTTTGCTTTCTAAACTGCCCTCTTTCGGATTCTATCCCTCTCTCTGTTCCTTTATCTCCAGTTTCCTTTCCGGCCGTTCTATCTCTGCGGTGGTAGATGGTCACTGTAATTCCCCTAAACCTATCAACAGTGGTGTTCCACAGGGCTCTGTCCTATCACCCACTCTCTTCCTGTTATTCATCAATGACCTTCTTTCCATAACAAACTGTCCTGTCCACTCATACGCCGACGACTACACTCTGCATTATTCAACTTCTTTTAATAGAAGACCATCACAACGGGTAGTACATGACTCCAGATTCTTCCGATTGGGGTAGAAGGAACCTTGGGTCCTTCAGTGCCTCGAAAACTCAATTTCTCCACCTATCAACTCGACACAATCTTCCAAACACCTATCCCCTATTCTTCGACAACACTCAGCTGTAACCCTCTTCAACACTAAATATCCTCGGTCTATCCTTGACTCAAAATCTTAACTGGAAACTTCACATCTCCTCTCTCACTAAATCAGCTTCCTCGAGGTTGGGCGTTCTGTATCGTCTCCGCCAGTTCCTTCCTTTTCCTTTCCCTTCATCCATTTCTATCCTTCTTTGTCCCATCCCATTCCATCCCTTCCCTTCCCTTCCCCATCATTTCGCTTTCCTGTCCTTCCCTTCCCTTCTTATCCTTCCGCAGTCCTAGCCCTCCCTTTCCTTCCCTTCCTTTCCCTTCCCATCTCCTCCCCTCCCCTCCCCTTCCCTCGCTTCCCTTCTCTTCCCTCCCCACTCCTCCCCTCCCTTCCTTTCCCTTCCTTTCCCTTCCCACCTCATCCCCTCCCCTCCCCTTCCTATCGTTCCTTCCTTCCCCTCCCCTCCCCTCTCTTCCCTCCCTTTCCTTTCCTCTACCCCATAGAAATAACAGAATGACATGAGTTGTGATAAAGGGAGAAAGGGAGGAGAGACGACAAGGGGGAGGGGGAGGGAGGGGTCAAGCGGGGTCGATAAGAAGGTCAAATGGCGAGTGGTCAGCTCGTGGCGGCCCTCACAGGTCAGCGGGTCAGCGGGGGTCACCTGGGACTGATTAGTGGCACGTGGACACACCTGGCTGCCTGATGACGGGCGGTGGTGGTGGTGGTGGTGGTGGAGGTGGTGGTGGTGGGTGCTGAGTAAGGAAGGGAAGGGAAGGGATGAGATACGAAGGGAATAAATTTGAAGAGAAAGGAATGAGATGCTAAGGGAAGGGAGGGAAGGGAAGGGAAGGGAATGGAAGGGAAGGATTGAGATGGGAAGGGAAGAGGAAAAGGATGGGAAGGGATGAAATTTGAAGGGAAGGGAAGGATTGAGATGGGAAGGGGAGAGGAAAAGGATGGGAAGGGATGAAATTTGAAGGGAAGGGAATGGAAGGGAAGGATTGAGATGGGAAGGGGAGAGGAAAAGGATGGGAAGGGATGAAATTTGAAGGGAAGGGAATGGAAGGGAAGGATTGAGATGGGAAGGGGAGAGGAAAAGGAAGGGAAGGGATGAAATTTGAAGGGAAGGGAATGGAAGGGAAGGATTGAGATGGGAAGGGGAGAGGAAAAGGATGGGAAGGGATGAAATTTGAAGGGAAGGGAATGGAAGGGAAGGATTGAGATGGGAAGGGGAGAGGAAAAGGATGGGAAGGGATGAAATTTGAAGGGAAGGGAATGGAAGGGAAGGATTGAGATGGGAAGGGGAGAGGAAAAGGATGGGAAGGGATGAAATTTGAAGGGAAGGGAATGGAAGGGAAGGATTGAGATGGGAAGGGGAGAGGAAAAGGATGGGAAGGGATGAAATTTGAAGGGAAGGGAATGGAAGGGAAGGATTGAGATGGGAAGGGGAGAGGAAAAGGATGGGAAGGGATGAAATTTGAAGGGAAGGGAATGGAAGGGAAGGATTGAGATGGGAAGGGGAGAGGAAAAGGATGGGAAGGGATGAAATTTGAAGGGAAGGGAAGGATTGAGATGGGAAGGGGAGAGGAAAAGGATGGGAAGGGATGAAATTTGAAGGGAAGGTAAGGGAAGGGAAGGATTGAGATGGGAAGGGGAGAGGAAAAGGATGGGAAGGGATGAAATTTGAAGGGAAGGGAATGGAAGGGAAGGATTGAGATGGGAAGGGGAGAGGAAAAGGATGGGAAGGGATGAAATTTGAAGGGAAGGGAATGGAAGGGAAGGATTGAGATGGGAAGGGGAGAGGAAAAGGATGGGAAGGGAATGGAAGGGAAGGATTGAGATGGGAAGGGGAGAGGAAAAGGATGGGAAGGGATGAAATTTGAAGGGGAGAGGAAAAGGATGGGAAGGGATGAAATTTGAAGGGAAGGGAAGGGAAGGGAAGGATTGAGATGGGAAGGGGAGAGGAAAAGGATGGGAAGGGATGAAATTTGAAGGGAAGGGAATGGAATGGAAGGATTGAGATGGGAAGGGGAGAGGAAAAGGATGGGAAGGGATGAAATTTGAAGGGAAGGGAAGGATTGAGATGGGAAGGGGAGAGGAAAAGGATGGGAAGGGATGAAATTTGAAGGGAAGGGAATGGAAGGGAAGGATTGAGATGGGAAGGAAAAGGAAGAAAAAGGAATGGGAAGGGATGAAATTTGAAGGGAAGGGAATGGAAGGGAAGGATTGAGATGGGAAGGGAGGGAAAGGAAACTGAAGGGATGTGAAGCGAAGGGAAGTAAGTGGATGGGTGGTGGTGGTAAGGGCGGTGAATGATTGATGATGATAATAAAAGTAATACTTATAATAAACACAATAATAATAACTGTAACAGGTCCAGTTGGTAAAAGATTTGCGGCGCTTGTTGAAGAGATCTCATTGCTTACGTCATAAAAACCTTCCAGTAATATTCGCAATGACGAAAGAAAAAAATAAATAAACACAAAGAAATTCCAGTAAGGGTGGGAGGGAGGTCAAGAGGTCAAGTATAGGAGGAGGAAGTGGGGAAGGGGAGGGGAAGGCTCGTGCTCAGGAGGGCAGAGGGAGGGAGGAAAAGGAGGGAAAGGGAGAGGAGGGGAAAAGGGAGAGAAGGTTAGGTAAAGAATTTGCTTAGGTATTTGAGAGAGAGAGAGAGAGAACAAGGAAGGGGGTAGGGAGGGGGTAGAGGGAGAGAGGAGGCGAAAGGGAGGGAAAGGATAGAAAAATCGAGCGTGTGGGGTTCTAGGAATAAGCGAGTATTTCTTAACTTTTTCTTTCCTCTGAGGGCTGACTCTTGACGTTGTTATGAAGAAACGATGTATGTCCTCCCTCACCCTGAACATGAGCACAGAGATATTACCTTAAACCTAGTTAATACAAAGCTAGCCCTTCATTGTGTCCATTCAAGTGAAAGTCTATATCGATTATACTGTGAAGAAGGAGGAGGAAACGTGGAAAAACAAGGTATTAAAGGGAAGAATGGAGGTGAATATGAGTGGAAGGGAGGAGTGGCTGGGCTGGAGATGAGAAGAACGGAATAGGAGGAAAGGAGAGATGGTTGTGTGGAAGAGGAGGGGGAGCAATACTGGTAATTTTTCAGCGTTTTTGTCACGTCCGTCAAAGAGTTAAGTGGTCATTATGCACCCCCAGGCACCCACCTACCCCCAACACTTCCTCCTCGACACACACACACACACACACACACACACCTATTCTTTGCATTCCTCCGAAAACAATATAAAAACGCGTGTGTGTGAGTTTGCACGTCACAGAAACTTGTATTATTAGACAACACAAACTACTGACCTGATTCATCTGCAGTCTTAACACACGCTCTGGTCCTCTTCTCCCATCCCTCTCACGTCACAGATTCAAGGCACACACACACACACACACACACACACAAAATGTACACGTAAGACTGATGGATATAGAGTTTCTTCTTCGATGCGCTACTGACAACTGACAAGCGGGAGGACGAAGGGTGAGGGTGAGGGGGTTCAGAAAAAAATATAAGCCATTCTATTCCAACTAGTTCGAGACAAATGATTGAAATGACTCGGCTCAGCTCAATAACTCCTTTGGGTGTGGGCAAGGCCTGGCTGTAAAGTCTACCTCTCTATATCCATCTATATATCTATCAACTTAGCCTTCTATCTATTTATCATGGTATTCACTATTTGTCTTGGAAGTAACACATTCCAACAGAATCAAACACAAGCAGAATTGGATTGAAAATGACGCCGTAAAGTAACTTCAGTCTACCCAAATAGTAACCTACATTTTCTTTGAACTTGTTGACAACTATTACTTTAATGGACAACTACACTATAAGTTGCGGCAAATACTACTACTACTACTACTACTACTACTACTACTACTACTTACTGCTACTACTACTATTACAACTACTACTACTACTACTACTGCTGCTATTACTACTACTACTACTACTACTACTACTACTACTACTACTACTACTACTACTACTACTACTACTACCACCACCACCACCACTACTAAAACTACTACTAGTATACTACTCATAGCTGGGCACGATAACAGAAAACCTTATTCCCGATAACCGATAACTGATAATGGAAAACCTTATCGGTGATAACCGATATTCGTTAACTGGAAACACAAATATAGGCGATAACCGATAACCGATACCCGATATTAATCCACAATTCCGATACTAGCTAGCGATAAGTCCGATAGGCGAAAACGTTACTATATTGATATTTCAAATAAAAAACATAGATGAATTCATATTTTCATTATCTGTATTTTTAAAAACTTACAAAATCTGAAAACCACACGTTGACACGTACATATGGACGGTAATACTAGAAACGCCTGAACCGGTGTTGTGTTATTTGGCGTCCCCACCGACAAACACTGGTCTCTCGTGAACTGCGCATGCTCAGACCAGCAAGCGTAGACCTGTACAGTCTCACAAAGCTTTTTAGCCGTAATTTAGAGTTGCTGGAAGGCTGAATCAGACATACAGTACCACCAGTGGCGTACCCAGAAAATTGAAAAGGGGGGGGCCAATATATATATATATATATATATATATATATATATATATATATATATATATATATATATATATATATACACACACACACACACACACACAGAGAGAGAGAGAGAGAGAGAGAGAGAGAGAGAGAGAGAGAGAGAGAGAGAGAGAGAGAGAGAGAGAGAGATTTGGATATAATTATGTGTCCATCGCCACCGTTATGAAACATCATTATTATCTATCATTTCTATTTATTAATTTATTAAGACTCCCCTAACCCGGTCTGGTAAGCCGATCACTGATGCTGGCATGTGAAGCTGGTCGCTGATTGGATAGCGGCATGAGGCAGGCTGCCTCTCGCCTAGCCAAGAACGCTGGACTTGCCACACTAAAAGTTTTACTTGTATACTCAGTAGTTGATTTATTTCGCATAGTACTTATTTGTTACTTTCACCACTGAACAATAGAATGATAGTGGATTAGGTTCATTATGAAAGGCATCTGCATTTGACTAAAAACATACGAGATAATGCGAGTAAAAGTGAAATACTGGGTTGTAAATGTTTATACCACTCTTCATTCTGTGTTAGTTATGTCATGGAATTAAAAAGCTTATGTTAATATAAACCATGTCATGTGATAGAAAAATGTTTTCTGAAGACGATGACACTATCAGAGTTGTGTTAAGATGGAAAATAACCTAACCTAACCAGTATAACGAAGAATTATTTTTGTTTTTTTCTTTAGTCCGGTCAAGAATTATTAACGTCCTGAACACCAAAACCGTCCGATATGTTTTTTCTTAACTGTCTTTTAAGAGGAAAACACGAGTAAAACGAAGACGAAAAGGAAAGAAAAGGAAAAATACAGGAATAGTATGTACGTCCTTTATTTATTAGGGTTCTTCTGTAAATTTCTCAACCGCGGAAATATTTTTCTTTTGAAATGGATCAACTATATACAACCTCTTTTTATTTATGAGGCTTTTTTTTCTGTAAATTTTCTACCGCTGAAATATTTGAATTCCGTCTATTAATTTATTTATGATGGCGGCTTCATTTCTACGTACAGTTCCTTTTATTAATTTATATATGATGGCCGCCTTTATTTCTCCGTACAGTTTCGTTTATTAATTTATATAATAATGGCCTCCTTCATTTCTCCGTACAGATCCGTTTATCAATTTATATATGATTGCCGCATTAATTTCTCCGTACAGATCCGTTTATTAATTTATATATGATGGCCGCCTTCATTTCTCCGTACAGATCCGTTTATTAATTTATATATAATGGCCGCCTTCATTTCTCCGTACAGATCCGTTTATTAATTTATATATAATGGCCGCCTTCATTTCTCCGTACAGATCCGTTTATTAATTTATATATAATGGCCGCCTTCATTTCTCCGTACAATTCCGTTTATTAATTTATATATAATGGCCGCCTTCATTTCTCCGTACAGTTCCGTTTATTAATTTAAATATAATGGCCTCCTTCATTTCTCCGTACTGTTCCGTTTATTAATATATATATATATATATATATATATATATATATATATATATATATATATCTTTATATATAATATATATATATATATATGATGGCCGCCTTCATTTCTCCGTACAGTTCCATTTACTAATTTAAATTTATGGCCTCCTTCATTTCTCCGTACAGTTCTGTTTTTAAAATTATTTATATATAATCCTATTTTCATTTCTCCGTACAGTTCCGTTTATTAATATATATACATATATATATATATATATATATATATATATATATATATATATATATATATATATATATATATATATATATATATATATATATATATATATATATATATATATATATATATATATATATATATATATATATATATATATATATATATATATATATATATATATATATATATATATATATATATATATATATATATATATATATATATATATATATATATATATATATATATATATATATATATATATATATATATATAAATATATATATATATATATATATATATATATATATATATATATATATATATATATTAACAACAATGGAGACAGCTCAAGGGCACAAAAAAGGAAACAATAATAAAAAAAGGCCCGCTACTCGCTGCTCCTAAAAAGAATCAAGAGAGGTGGCCGAAAGAGAGGTCAATTCGGGAGGAGAGGTGTCCTGATACCCTCCTCTTGAAAGTTATAGTCGTAGGCAGGAGGAAATACAAATGAAGGAAGATTGTTCCAGAGTTTACCAGCGTGAGGGATGAAAGAGTGAATATACTGGTTAATTAACTCGTGCGTAAGGGATTTGGATAGTATAGGGATGAGCATGAATAGAAAGTCGCGTGCAGCGGGGCCGCGGGAGGGGAGAAGGCAAGCAGTTAGCAAGTTCAGAAGAGCAGCCAGCGTGAAAATAACGATAGAATATAGAGAGAGGCAACATGGCGGCGGAAATTAAGAGGAAGAAGACTATCAGTATGAGGAGGAGAGCTGATGAGACGAAGAGCCTTAGCCTCCACTCTGTCCAGAAGAGCTGTGTGAGTGGAGCCCCCCCACACATGAGATGCATACTCCATACGAGGGCGGACAAGGCCCTGTATATGGACAGCAACTGTGCAGGGGAGAAGAATTGGCGGAGACGGTACAGAACGCCCAGCCTCGAGGAAGCTGATTTAGTAAGAGATGAGATATGAAGTTTCCAGTTGAGATTTTGAGTTAAGGATAGACCGAGAATGTTTAGTGTTGAGGAAGGTGATAGCTGGGTGTTGTCAAAGAATAGGGGATAGTTGTTTGGAAGATTGTGTCGAGTGGATAGGTGGAGAAACTGTGTTTTTGAGGCGTTGAAGGACACCAGGTTCTTCTTGCCCCAATCGGAAATAATAGTAAGGTCTGAGGCTAAGCGTTCTGCAGTCTCCAGCCTTGAGTCGTTAAGTTCCTGAAGGGTGGGTCTTCTATTAAAAGAAGTTGAATAATGCAGAGTGGAATCATCGGCGTAGGAATGGATAGGACAGTTCGTTTTGGAAAGAAGATCATCAATGAACAACAGAAAAAGAGTGGGAGATAGGACAGAACCCTGTGGGACACCACTATTAATAGATTTAGGAGAAGAACAGTGACCGTCTACCACAGCAGAAATAGAACGGTCAGAAAGGAAACTGGAGATAAAGGTACAGAGAGAAGGATAGAAACCGTAGGAGGGTAGTTTTGAAAGCAAAGATTTGTGCCAGACCCTATCAAAAGCTTTTGATATGTCAAGCGCAATAGCAATAGTTTCAACGAAACAGCTAAGAGGATGACCAAGAGTCAGTTAAGAAGGCTAGGAGATCACCAGTAGAACGCCCTTGCGGAACCCATACTGGCGATCAGATAGAAGGTCAGAAGTGGAAAGGTGCTTTTGAATCTTCCGGTTAAGGAATGATTCAAAAGCTTTAGATAGACAAGAAAGTAAAGCAATAGGACGGTAGTTTGAGGGATTGGAGCGGTCACCCTTCTTAGGTACAGGCTGTATGAAGGCATACTTCCAGCAAGAAGGAAAGGTAGATGTTGACAGGCATATATATAAATATATATATATATATATATATATATATAGATATATATATATATATATATATATATATATATATATATATATATATATATATTTTTTTTTTTTTTTTGACAACAAAGGAGGCAGCACAAGGGCACACAAAAAAAGAAAACAATAATAAAAAAAAGCCCGCTACTCGCTGCTCCTAAAGTAAAGCAAAAGAGGTGGCCGAAAGGATGATCAAATACAGGAGGAGAGGTGTCCTGATACCCTCCTCTTGAAAGAGTTCAAGTCGTAGGCATAAGGGGTTTGGACAGTATAGGAATGAGCATGAGTAGAAAGTCGAGTGCAGCGGGGCCGCGGGAGGGGGGGAGGCATGCAGTTAGCAAGTTCAGAAGAGCAGTCAGCGTGGAAATATCGATAGAAGATAGAAAGAGAGGCAACATTGCGGCGAAATTTAAGAGGTAGAAGACTATCAGTATGAGGAGGAGAGCTGATGAGACGAAGAGTCTTAGCCTCCACTCTGTCCAGAAGAGCTGTGTGAGTGGAGCCCCCCCACACATGAGATGCATACTCCATACGAGGGCGGACAAGGCCCCTGTATATGGACAGCAACTGTGCAGGGGAGAAGAACTGGCGGAGACGGTACAGAACGCCCAGCCTCGAGGAAGCTGATTTAGTAAGAGATGAGATATGAAGTTTCCAGTTGAGATTTTGAGTTAAGGATAGACCGAGGATGTTTAGTGTTGAGGAAGGTGATAGCTGGGTGTTGTCAAAGAATAGATGATAGTTGTTTGGAAGATTGTGTCGAGTGGATAAGTGGATAAACTGTGTTTTTGAGGCATTGAAGGACACCAGGTTCTTCTTGCCCCAATCGGAAATAATAGTAAGGTCTGAGGCTAAGCGTTCTGCAGCCTCCAGCCTTGAGTCGTTAAGTTCCTGAAGGGTGGGTCTTCTATTAAAAGAAGTTGAGTAATGCAGAGTGGAATCATCGGCGTAGGAATGGATAGGACAGTTCGTTTTGTAAAGAAGATTATCAATGAACAACAGAAAAAGAGTGGGAGATAGGACAGAACCCTGTGGGACACCACTGTTAATAGATTTAGGGGAAGAACAGTGACCGTCTACCACGGCAGAAATAGAACGGTCAGAAAGGAAACTGGAGATAAAGGTACAGAGAGAAGGATAGAAACCGTAGGAGGGTATTTTAGAAAGCAAAGATTTGTGCCAGACCCTATCAAAAGCTTTTGATATGTCCAGCGCAATAGCAAAAGTTTCACCGAAACGGCTAAGAGAGGATGACCAAGAGTCAGTTAAGAAGGCTAGGAGATCACCAGTAGAACGCATCTTGCGGAACCCATACTGGCGATCAGATAGAAGGTCAGAAGTGGAAAGGTGCTTTTGAATCTTTCGGTTAAGGATTGATTGAAAAGTTTTAGATAGACAAGAAAGTAAAGCTATAGGACGGTAGTTTGAGGGATTGGAGCGGTCACCCTTCTTAGGCACAGGCTGTATGAAGGCATACTTCCAGCAAGAAGGAAAGGTAGATATTGGCAGGCAGAGGCGAAAGAGTTTGACCAGGCAGGGTGACAGCACGGAGGCACAGTTTTTAAGGACAATAGGAGGCACTCCATCAGGTCCATAAGCCTTCTGAGGATTGAGGCCAGAGAGGGCATTGAAAACATCATTTTGAAGAATCTTTATAACAGGCATAAAGGAGTCAGAGGGGGGATGAGTAGGAGGAATATGCCCAGAATCGTCCAGAGTGGAGTTTTTAGAAAAAGTTTGAGAGAAGAGTTCAGCTTTAGAGATAGATGAGACGGCAGTGTTGCCGTCAGGACTGAGGAGTGGAGGGAAAGATGAAAAAGTGAAGTTGGAGGAGATGTTTTTGGCTAGATGCCAGAAGTCACGGGAAGAGTTAGAGAAAGCAAGGTTTTGACATTTTCTATTAATGAAAGAATTTTTGGTTAGTCGGAGAATAGATTTGGCACGATTTCGGGCAGAAATGTAAAGTTCATAATTAGCATTAGTTTGAAGGGTCTGGTACCTTTTGTGAGCTACCTTTCTATCATTGACAGCACGAGAACAAGCGTAATTAAACCAAGGCTTTTTAGCGTGAGGAGTAGAGAAAGAACGAGGAATGTATGCCTCCATTCCAGAGACAATCACCTATGTGATGCGCTGAGCACACACAGAGGGGTCTCTATCCTGGAAGCAATAATCATTCCACGGGAAATCGGAAAAGTACATCCCCAGGTCGTCCCACCGAGCTGAAGCAAAATGCCAGAAGCATCGCCTCTTCGGTGGGTCCAGAGGGTGTACAGGAGCGATAGCACAGGATGCAGAAATAAGATTGTGATCGGAGGAGCCCAACGGAGAGAACAGTTTAACAGAATAAGCAGAAGGGTTTGAGGTAAGGAAGAGGTCTAGAATGTTGGGCCGATCTCCAAGACGGTCGGGAATACGTGTAGGGTGCTGGACCAACTGCTCTAGGTCGTTGAGGATAGCAAAGTTGTAGGCTTGTTCACCAGGATGGTCAGTGAAAGAGGATGAAAGCCAAAGCTGGTGGTGAACATTGAAATCTCCTAGGATGGAGATTTCAGCGAAGGGAGAGTGGGTCAAGATGTGCTCCACTTTAGAATTCAAATAGTCAAAGAATTTTACATAGTTGGTAGAGTTAGGTGAGAGATAAACAGCACAGATGTATTTAGTGATAGAATGACAATGAAGTCTTAGCCAGATGGTGGAAAATTCAGAAGAGTCAAGGTTGTGGGCACGAGAGCAGTGATGTCGTTGCACGTAGGCGCAACATCCAGCTTTGGATTGAAATTTAGGATAGAGATAGTAGGAGGAACAGGTATTGCTGTCAGGTACCTCAGAAAACCACGTGATTTTCAGTGTACATATATATATATATATATATATATATATATATATATATATATATATATATATATATATATATATATATATATATATATATATATATATATATATATATATATATATATATATATATATATATATATATATATATATATATATATATATATATATATATATATATATATATATATATATATATATATATATATATATATATATATATATATATATATATATATATATATATATATATATATATATATATATATATATATATATATATATATATATATATATATATATATATATATATATGTATATATATATATATATATATATATATATATATATATATATATATCGGCCTTTATTTTTCCATACTTTTCCGTTTATTAATATATATGATGGGCGCCTTCATATCTTCGTACAGTTCCGTTTACTAATTTATATATAATGGTCGTCTTCCTTTCTACGTATAATTCCGTTTATTAATTTATATATAATGCTCTTTTTTAATTTTTGTAGAGTTCCGTTTATTAATTTATGTATAATGGCCTCCTTTATAATTTTGTACAGTTCCGTTTATTAATTTATATATATTGGCGTCTTTCATTTCTACGTACAATTCCGTTTATTAATTTAAATATAATGGCCTCCTTCATTTCTACGTACAATTCCGTTTATTTATTTATATATAATGCTTTTTCATTTTTACGTACAATTGCGATTATTAATTTAAATATAATGGCCTGCTTCATATCTTTGTACAGTTCCGTTTATTAATTTATACATAATGGCCTCCTTAATTTTTACGTAGTATTCCGTTTATTAATTTATATATAATGCTTTTCTTGATTTCTACGTACAGTTCCGTTTATTAATTTATATATAATGGCCGCCTTCATTTCTACGTACAGTTCCGTTTATTAATTTATATATAATGGTCTTCTTTATTTCTCCGTACAGTTCCGTTTATTAATTTATATATAATGGTCTTCTTTATTTCTCCGTACAGTTCCGTTTATTAATTTATATATAATGGTCTTCTTTATTTCTCCGTACAGTTCCGTTTATTAATTTATATATGATGGCCGCCTTCATTTTTCCGTACAATTCCGTTTATTAATTTATATATAATGGCCATCTTCCTTTCTACGTACAATTCCGTTTATTAATTTATATATAATGCACTTTTTCATTTCTGTACAGTTCCGTTTATTAATTTATATATAATGGCCTCCTTCATTTCTCCGTACAGTTCCATTTATTTATTTATATATAATGGCCTGCTTCATTTTTCCGTACAGCTCCGTTTATTAATTTATATATAATGCTCTTTTTCATTTCTACGTACAGTTCCGTTTATTATTTTATATATAATGGCCTCCTTCATTTCTACTTACAGTTCCGTTTATTAATTTATATATAATGGCCTCCTTCATATCTTTGTTCAGTTCCGTTTATTAATTTATATATAATGGCCTATTTCATTTTTACGTACAATTCTGTTTATTAATTTATATATATTGCTCTTTTTTATTTCTACGTACAGTTCCGTTTATTAATTTATATATGATGGCCGTCTTCATTTCTTCGTACAGTTCCGTTTATTAATTTATATATGATGGCCGTCTTCATTTCTTCGTACAGATCCGTTTATTAATTTATATATGATGGCTGCCTTCATTTCTCCGTACAGTTCCGTTTTTTTAATTTATATATGATGGCCGCCTTTATTTCTACGTACAATTCCGTTTATTAATTTATATATGATGGCCGCCTTCATTTCTACGTACAGTTCCGTTTATTAATTTATATATAATGGCCGTCTTCATTTCTCCGTACAGTTCCGTTTATTAATTTATATATATATATATATATATATATATATATATATATATATATATATATATATATATATATATATATATATATATATATATATATATATATATATATATATATATATATATATATATATATATATATATATATATATATATATATATATATATATATATATATATATATATATATATATATATATATATATATATATATATATATATATATATATATATATATATATATATATATATATATATATATATATATATATATATATATATATATATATATATATATATATATATATATCTTTTATTTCTGTACAGTTCCGTGTATTAATTTAAATATAATGGCTTCCTTCATTTCTGTACAGTTCCGTTTATTAATTTATATATAAAGGCCTCCTTCATTTCTCCGTACAGTTCCATTTATTTATTTATATATAATGCTCTTTTTCATTTCTACGTACAGTTCCGTTTATTATTTTATATATAATGGCCTCCTTCATTTCTACTTACAGTTCCGTTTATTAATTTATATATAATGGCCTTCATTTCTCCGTACAGTTCCGCTTATTAATTTATATATAATCCTTTTCTTCATTTCTACGTACAGTTCCGTTTATTAATTTATATATAATGGCCGCCTTCATTTCTACGTACAGTTCCGTTTATTAATTTATATATGATGGCCGCCTTCATTTCTCCGTACAGTTCCGTTTATTAATTTATATATAATGCTCTTTTTCATTTCTCCGTACAGTTCCGTTTATTAATTTATATATAATGGCCTCCTTCATTTCTACGTACAATTCCGTTTATTAATTTATATATAATGGCCTCCTTAATTTTTACGTACTATTCCGTTTATTAATTTATATATAATGCTATTTTTCATTTCTACGTACAGTTCCGTTTATTAATTTATATATGATGGCCGCCTTCATTTCTACGTACAGTTCCGTTTATTAATTTATATATAATGGAGGTCTTCATTTCTCCGTACAGTTTCGTTTATTAATTTATATATAATGGCCGCCTTCATTTCTCCGTACAGTTCCGTTTATTAATTTATATATAATGGCCGCCTTCATTTCTTCGTACAGTTCCGTTTATTAATTTATATATGATGGCCGCCTTCATTTCTCCGTACAGTTCCGTTTATTAATTTATATATAATGCTCTTTTTCATTTCTCCGTACAGTTCCGTTTATTAATTTATATATAATGGCCGCCTTCATTTCTCCGTAGAGTTTCGTTTATTAATTTATATTTGATTGCCGCCTTCATTTCTTCGTACAGATCCGTTTATTAATTTATATATAATGGCCTCCTTCATTTCGTACAGTTCCGTTTATTAATTTATATATAATGGCCTCTTCATTTCTACGTACAAATACGTATATTAATATATATATAATGGCCTCTTCATTTCTTCGTACAGTTCCGTTTATTAATTTATATATACGGCCTCCTTCATTTTTACGTACAATTCCGTTTATTAATTTATATATAATGCTCTTTTTCATTTCTACGAACTGTTCCGTTTATTAATTTATATATAATGGCCTCCTTCATTTCTTCTTACAGTTCCGATTATTAATTTATATATAATGGCCTCTTTCATTTCTACTTGCAGTTCCGTTTATCAATTTATATATAATGGCCGCCTTCATTTCTCCGTAGAGTTCCGTTTATTAATTTAAATATAATGGCTCTTCATTTCTCCGTACAGTTCCGTTTATTAATTTATATAATGGCATCCTTCATTTCTCCGTACAGTTCCGTTTATTAATTTATATATAATGGGCGCCTTAATTTATACGAACAGTTCCGTTTATAAATTTATATATAATGGAAGTCTACATTTATACGTACACTTCCGTTTAATAATTTATATATAATGGCCTTTTCATTTTTACGTACAATTCCGTTTATTAATTATTTATATATAATGGTCTTCTTTATTTCTCCGTACAGTTCCATTTATTTATTTATATATAATGGCCTGCTTCATTTTTCCGTACAGTTCCGTTTATTAATTTATATATAATGCTCTTTTTGATTTTTGTAGAGTTCCGTTTATTAATTTATATATAATGGCCTCCTTCATATATTTGTACAGCTCCGTTTATTAATTTATATATAATGACCGTTTTCATTCTTCTGTACAGTTCCGTTTATTAATTTAAATAGAATGTACTGCTTCATTTATCCGTACAGTTCCATTTATTAATTGATATATAATTGTCTTTTTTATTTCTTCGTACAGTTTCATTTATTAATTTATATATAATCCTTTTCTTGATTTCTCCGTACAGTTCCGTTTATTAATTTATATATAATGGAGGTCTTCATTTCTCAGTACAGTTTCGTTTATTAATTTATATATAATGGAGGTCTTCATTTCTCAGTACAGTTTCGTTTATTAATTTATATAATACGCCTTTCATTTCTTGTTTATTAATTTATATATAATGGTCTGTTTCATTTCTCCGTACAGTTCCGTTTATTAATTTATATATAATTGTCTGTTTCATTTATACGTACAATTCCGTTTATTAATTTATATATAATTGCCTCCATCATTTCTACGTACAAATCCGTTTATTAATTTTTATATAATGCTTTTTCATTTCTACGTACAGTTCCGTTTATTAATTTATATATGATATCGCCTTCATTTCTAGGTACAGTTCCGTTTATTAATTTATATATGATGGCCTCCTTCATTTCTACGTACAATTCCGTTTATTAATTTATATATAATGGCCGCCTTCATTTCTACGTACAATTCCGTTTATTAATTTATATATGATGGCCGCCTTCATTTCTACGTACAGTTCCGTTTATTAATTTATATATAATGGCCGCCTTCATTTCTTCGTACAGTTCTGTTTATTAATTTATATATGATATCGCCTTCAATTCTCCGTACAATTCCGTTTATTTATTTATATATGATGGCCGCCTTCATTTCTTCGTACAGTTCTGTTTATTAATTTATATATGATGGCCGCCTTCATTTCTCCGTACAGTTCCGTTTATTAATTTATATATGATGGCCGCCTTCATTTCTCCGTACAGTTCCGTTTATTAATTTATATATGATGGCCGCCTTCATTTCTCCGTACAGTTCCGTTTATTAATTTATATATGATGGCCGTCTTCATTTCTCCGTACAGTTCCGTTTATTAATTTATATATGATGGCCGCCTTCATTTCTCCGTACAGTTCCGTTTATTAATTTATATATGATGACCGCCTTCATTTCTCCGTACAGTTCCGTTTATTAATTTATATATAATGGCCGCCTTCATTTCTCCGTACAGTTCCGTTTATTAATTTATATATAATGGCCTCCTTCATTTCTACGTACAGTTCCGTTTATTAATTTATATATGATGGCCGCCTTCATTTCTCCGTACAGTTCCGTTTATTAATTTATATATGATGCTTTTTTTCATTTTTCCGTACAGTTCCGTTTATTAATTTATATATAATGCTCTTTTTCATTTCTCCGTACAGTTCCGTTTATTAATTTATATATAATGGCCTCCTTCATTTCTCCGTACAGTTCCGTTTATTAATTTATATATAATGCTCTTTTTCATTTCTCCGTACAGTTCCGTTTATTAATTTATATATGATGGCCGCCTTCATTTCTCCGTACAGTTCCGTTTATTAATTTATATATAATGGCCGCCTTCATTTCTCCGTACAGTTCCGTTTATTAATTTATATATAATGGTCTGTTTCATTTCTCCGTACAGTTCCGTTTATTAATTTATATATGATGGCCGCCTTCATTTCTCCGTACAGTTCCGTTTATTAATTTATATATAATGCTCTTTTTCATTTCTCCGTACAGTTCCGTTTATTAATTTATATATGATGGCCGCCTTCATTTCTCCGTACAGTTCCGTTTATTAATTTATATATAATGGCCTCCTTCATTTCTCCGTACAGTTCCGTTTATTAATTTATATATAATGGCCTCCTTCATTTCTCCGTACAGTTCCGTTTATTAATTTATATATAATGGCCTCCTTCATTTCTCCGTACAGTTCCATTTATTAATTTATATATAATGGCCCTTCATTTCTTTCGTTTATATATATATATATATATATATATATATATATATATATATATATATATATATATATATATATATATATATATATATATATATATATATATATATATATATATATGTATCTATGTATACATATATATATATATATATATATATATATATAAATATATATATATATATATATAAATATATATATATATATATATATATATATATATATATATATATATATATTATTTTTTTATTTTTTTTTCACTCAACGACTAACTCTCCTATTTTTGTTTTTTTTTGAAGCACCGTTTTTCCATGTAATTTCCTGTTTGTTTTGTAGTTGCCTTTATTTTATATAGACATTTATGTATTTTCATACTGCCCGTTGTGTTTCGTCTTCCGTCGCAACTTGAGTTAATTTAGAGGCCGATACGATGATAAAAGACAGTTAAGAAAAAACATATTCGACGGTTATGGTGTGGAGGACATTAATAATTCTTGTCCGGACTGAAGAAAAACCAGTATATAAATATATATATATATATATATATATATATATATATATATATATATATATATATATATATATATATATATATATATATATATATATATATATATATATATATATATATATTATATATATATATATATATATATATATATATATAAATATATATATATATATATATATATATATATATATATATAATATATATATATATATATATATATATATATTTCCGAGGGTATTAAAGGAGTTAGGTGATATAATCAGTGACCCACTAACCGACATCTTTAAGATGTCGGTAAATACTGGCTATGTGCCGAGCCTATGGAAAGTAGCTAATGTGACGCCGATTTTTAAAAAGGGGGACAGGTCAGTTGCTTCAAACTATCGCCCAATTAGCTTAACATCGGTTATAGGGAAGATGCTGGAGTCCATAATAGCCAGGAACATTCGGGAGCATTTAGAGAAACATAGCTTAATTCACGACTCGCAGCATGAGTTCACAAAAGGTAGGTCATGCCTCACCAATCTCTTGTCCTTCTACAATAAAGTATTTGAGGCGGTTGACAGAAATGAAAATTATGATGTAATCTATCTTGATTTTAGTAAAGCGTTTGACAAAGTTCCTCACCAACGACTGTTGCTTAAATTACAGGCTCACGGAGTAGAGGGTAAAGTTTTGAACTGGGTCAAGGCGTGGCTTAGCAATAGGAAGCAAAGAGTGCAAATCAATGGTAAAAGATCTGACTGGGGATGTGTTACGAGTGGGGTCCCACAAGGTTCGGTATTAGGTCCACTTTTGTTTATTATTTATATCAATGACTTAGACACAGGAATTAGTAGTGATGTTAGTAAATTTGCAGATGATACCAAGATCGGTAGAGTAATTGAGTCGGATCAGGACGCTAGTATTCTCCAAGGTGAACTCAACAGATTATATGACTGGGCGGATAAATGGCAGATGGAGTTCAATGTAGGGAGTGCAGTATTCTGAGTGTAGGTAGGAACAACCCTCACATAACTATTGCTTAAATGACACTCTCATAAGTAGGTCTGGGTGCGAGAGGGATTTAGGGGTCTTAGTGAGCTCTGATCTCCGTCCAAGGGCACAGTGCATTCAAGCTAGAAATCGAGCTAATAGGGTACTGGGATTTATTTCAAGGAGCGTAAGCAACAGAAGCCCCGAAGTCTTCCTCAAACTATATTTAGCATTAGTTAGACCTCATCTTGACTATGCGGTTCAGTTCTGGTCACCCTACTATAGAATGGATATCAAAATGTTAGAATCGGTGCAGAGGAGGATGACTAAGATGATTCAGGGGTTGAGAAACTTGCCATATGAGGAAAGACTCAAACAGTTAAACTTGCATTCTCTAGAAAGGCGAAGGGTGCGTGGAGACATGATCGAGGTTTATAAATGGATGAAGGGCTTTAATAAGGGAGACATTCATAAGGTTTTGTTGGTAAGAGAACCGGGTAGGACACGAAGTAACGGGTTTAAACTGATAAATTCAGATTCAACAGGGACATAGGCAAAATTGGTTTACTAACAGGTGGTGGATGAGTGGAATAGGCTTAGCAGTCATGTGGTGAGTGCCAATACAATTATCACATTCAAAAATAGACTAGATAAATTCATGGACAGCGATATTAGGTGGGGTTAGATACACGGGAGCTTAGGGTCAAAGGAGCTGCCTCGTACAGGCCTACCGGCCTCTTGCAGACTCCTGCGTTCTTATATATATATATATATATATATATATATATATATATATATATCTATATATATATATATATATATATATATATATATATATATATATATATATATATATATATATATATATATATATATATATATATATATATATATATAGATATATATATATATATATATATATTTATATATATATAATATATATATATATATATATATATATATATATATATATATATATATTTTATTTTTTTTACTGTTCTGTTCGTTTATTAATATATTTATAATTTATATATATAAATACTTTTTTCATTTCTGGTACTGTTCGTTTATTAATTTATATATACTTTGGCCTCCTTTCATTTCTGTACAGTTCCGTTTATTAATTTATATATAATGGCCTCCTTCATTTCTCCGTACAGTTCCGTTTATTAATTTAAATATAATGGCCTCCTTCATATCTTTGTACAGTTCCGTTTATTAATTTATATATAATGGCCTCTTTCATTTCTACGTACAGTTCCGTTTATTAATTTATATATAATGGCCGCCTTCATTTCTCCGTACAGTTCCGTTTATTAATTTAAATATAATGGCCTCCTTCATATCTTTGTTCAGTTCCGTTTATTAATTTATATATAATGGCCTCCTTCATTTTTACGTACTATTCTGTTTATTAATTTATATATAATGCTCTTTTTCATTTCGACGTACAGTTCCGTTTATTAATTTATATATGATGGCGCATTTATTTCTACGTACGGTTCTGCTTATTAATTTATATATGATGGCCGCCTTCATTTCTCCGTACAGTTCCGTTTATTAATTTATATATGATGGCCGCCTTCATTTCTCCGTACAGTTCCGTTTATTAATTTATATATGATGGCCGCCTTCATTTCTACGTACAATTCCTTTTATTAATTTATATATGATGGCCGCCTTCATTTCTACGTACAATTCCTTTTATTAATTTATATATGATGGCCGCCTTCATTTCTACGTACAATTCCTTTTATTAATTTATATATGATGGCAGCCTTCATTTCTACGTACAATTCCGTTTATTAATTTATATATAATGCTCTTTTCCATTTCTCCGTACAGTTCCGTGTATTAATTTAAATATAATGAGTAGTAACAAATGTACGGAAGTGGGGGTTGCCTCTGCGGGGGTGACTGGAAGTGGGGGTTGGGGGTCATGGGGGGCTACGGAAGAGGGGTATCTGGACCCCCTCCCCCACCCACCCACCCATCTCTTTTACCTTTTCACCAATCCCCCCCCTCACCCCCTCTCGGACTAGCGTACGGAAGCGAGAGGGTGACGGGAGTAGGGGTGCCCAGCAGGGAGGGGGGGGGAGGGGGGGGTGACGGTAGAAGGGGTACTTGAAGGGTTAAGAAAAGATCTTGGACCCTCGAATGACCACAAGATTATAATCACGCAAAAGGTTAAGGACATTAGGTTAATGACCAGGCTGGAATATGAATTTACTCTCTAATGCAAGTCCGAAAATAAAATAAAAAATCGCCATTGAACGTAAGACTCGATAAATTATTTAAGTTTTTGCTGGATGTATTGTATCATTATCTTCTTATTTCTCATTTCTCAACTTGTTTCTTCTTATTTCTTTCCTCAACTTATATATATATTTTTTTACTCCGGTTATTTGGTGCCATCTAACCCTAAACACTGCAGCACCAAGTCTTTTTTTTCTGATTTTGCATTAATTAATGTCTTATATCTCATTTCTTAACTTCTTTCTTCTTATTTCTTTTCTCAACTTGCATTTCTTTATAATTATTTTCTGCCTGCTCTTCGATGTCATATGATCTTAGACGTTGCCGCATCGAGTTTACCTTTTTCCGTGAAAAAGGGATCATGTGTGTGTGTGTGTGTGTGTGTGTGTGTGTGTGTGTGTGTGTGTGTGTGTGTTCCATTCCCCTCTGATTCTTGAGAAATCTGCATCTAGCTCGAAATTTTGTGGGCCATCTTTTTTAGCCGATTATATGCTCCGAAGCGGAATTTAGTGAGGATTCTTATGGTATCTTCAAATTCCTCATACGTCTATTAGTTCCCGAGTTACACCGAGAAAACTGATTTTTTTTTTCTCTCGTCAGAGTAGCCTAACAAATAAAAATCACTCAAAGCTCCTCATCTACGTTCCTTAGAAAGATTGCCATATGTTACTATTAAGAAACTTATCCCAACAACTGTAAATTTGACGCATTCATTTTTTCTTCTGATTTTGCATTAATTAATGTCTTATATCTCATTTCTTAACTTCTTTCTTCTTATTTCTTTTTCCAACTTACATTTCTTTATATTTTCTGCCTGCTCTCCGGTGTCATATGACCTTAGACGTTGCCGCATCGAGTTTACCTTTTAGTGAGGATTCTTATGGTATCTTCAAATTCCTCATACGTCTATTAGTTCCCGAGTTACACCGAGAAAACTTTTTTTTTTTCTCTCGTCAGAGTGGCCTAACAAATAAAAATCACTCAAAGCTCCTCATCTACGTTCCTTAGATAGATTGCCATATGTTACGATTAAGAAACTTATCCTAACAACTGCAAATTTGACGCACTTTCATCGAAAACTTAATTTTTAATCATTTTTTATTTACTTTTATGGCTCGTTTCGCGTCATCGTCCGCCAGAACCTTTTACCCTTGATGACACGAAATGCGTCATCGTGCGCGAGAGGGTTAAATAAGTCAGATTTATCTCAAATTCACTGTCTGGGCAGACAAATATTCGGAAAAGAGAAGGTAAACCAGTTTGTGTATATATATATGTATATATATATATCTATATATATATATATATATATATATATATATATATATATATATATATATATATATATATATATATATATATATATATATATATATATATATATATATATATATATATATATATATATATATATATATATATATATATATATATGCTGTATATTCTGTTCTTATGGATATATTCTTGTTGATTTGGGTATAAATACTCTGACTCTAGAGTTTCGCTCAACTCTCCTTCCATCATACCTTTCTCCCTCTTCTCTCCTCCCTCCTCCCTCCCTCCCTTCCCTTCCTTCCTCGTGTTATTAAATAAGTCAGATACATCTCAAATTCTCTGTCTGGGCAGACAAATATTCGGAAAGAGAAGGTATATATATATATATATATATATATATATATATATATATATATATATATATATATATATATATATATATATATATATATATATATATATATATATATATATATATATATATATGCTGTATATTCACGTCCTTATGGATATCTTCTTGTTGATTTGGGTATAAATACTCCTGAATCCCTACAGTTTCGCTCAAACATTGTTGGAGAGCCTCCCAGGTGAACGCGTATTCCAATGGTGAACTCCAGGAAAAAGGAGTTCTTACACGTTCTATACTCCCAACATAACGAACCCTATGGTTTAAGCTCTCAGCTACTTCTGATCTTACTCTCTTAAGCCTTTGCAGCTGCTTTTTTAAACCCACGAAGTCCGCCTTCCTGAAGTCAGGTATTAAGTGTTGTTTCTGCTGACTCTATCCTCCCATTTAATATTAAATATAATTTTATGATCACTGTTACCTAATGAACCTCCAACCTCAATGTTGCTTATTATGTCCTCTTTATTAGTTAACAACAAATCCAAAATATTTTCTTCCTTTGGTGTTCTAATTAACTGCTTAAGGAAACTATCCTGCGGCGGGAAATGAAAAAGAACCATGCAGCATGGAAAAACTGCATGGAAATTTGTGTGCCTGTGAGAACAAGACAACACTTGCTGAGCACCCAATGATGATCACAAGACTAAGATTCCCACCTGCGGGATATACTGTGAAATTTATTAATAATGCTAGAGCATATGAGCCATCTTATTTAGCATTCTATGTCTTTGAGAGTATTCTCGTAAAGCCTTCTTCGAATGGGTGTAAAGAGACATCACTTTGCCATAGCGTATGCTTACATTATAGTGAATAGAAACGGAGAAACAGTAGAAAGCGGATCCTATTGTGGAAGTAATGCTGTAAACCATTTTAGCTGAACCCACACTGTTTTGTATATAGAACGAACTTACATTAGCTGAGCTCACACTGTTTTGTATATAGAACGAACTTACATTAGCTGAACTCACACAGCTGAACTCACACTGTTTTGTATATAGAACGAACTTACATTAGCTGAACCCACACTCCTGGAAGAAGTTAAAATTTTCTAAAGGCTAAAATAAAATCAATATGACCGATGAAGATACGGCACGTCACAATGAACAAACTCACTGTCTTCTCTGTAAATACGGGTTTTAAAAGGTAAAAGAGTAAAACATCATGACCATGAAAAATCAGGAAACAATTACATTGAAGCTTATTGTAATAGATGCAACCTTCAAATGAAAAAAATCACAAATTGCAGCGCACTCTCATTGCACATAATGCGGATTACGACATGTCGTTAATCCCGCGTGAATTAACGCTACCTGACTTTGAAAATCAAACTAAGACCAAAACATTCAGTTCACAAATACCATGAAGTCATCATAAATGACTTGAGATTTATTGACGCGTATGTCTTTATGTCTGGTTCACTCGCGGCCTTAGCGAACCAATTCATCAGCAATGGGAACGAACCCATATGCACACAACAGATGTTGAAAGATGTGCCAGCACCTGCGTTACCATTATTGATCAAGGGAAAGCAGGTGTTTTGTTATGACTATATGGATTCGATGGAACGACTTTCTGAGACACGTCTTCCATCCCGCGAAGATTTTTTCAATTCGCTTCAAGAAGCAGAACTTTCCGAAAGTGATTATAAACATGCTCAGAATGTTTGGAAAGTAGCTGGGTGTCAGAGCCTGATGGACTATTTGTTGCTTTATGTAAAAGTGGATGTTGGCCTTCTATGTGATGCCTTCCTAGAGTGGAGAGGTATTTTGAATACCCAGGTGAGGTTGGATATTGTAAATTATGTTAGCCTGCCAGGATTTGCCAACGACTCTTTTCTGTTAAAACACAGCAGGAATTAGAGATGCTTAGTAGCCCACACATATATCATTGCATTCAAACAAATGTGCGTGGGGCTACACAAGTGTTGTGCGTCGTTTTGTACGCACCAATAACATCTACACGAACCCTCAGTTTAATCCAAAACATGATAGAAACACTTTCCTTTCATATCTTGACTTCAACAGTCTTTATCCCACTGTAATGCAAGAGAAGTTACCATGTGGAGATATGAAAACTAGATGAGACAGAAATGCACTGGTTTTTGAGCGGGAGGGGGGCTAGGTCAATCAAGCAACCGATGGCGATTTTGGATACCTCATTCTGTGCGATACTGAGGCTGTCTCACGTGAAGTCATTGAGAAAACGGATGACCTCCCACTGACCATCAGAAGACACAATATCATCAATAGAGATATAGCGTCAGCCGCACACGAATGGTATGAAGAAGAAAACCGTCCAGTACCGTGTAAGAACATAAAACAGATTGGAACACATGTTGCTCAGGAGAAAATGCTGTTTGCTCTGTCCCTCCTTAAACTGCTTATTCAACTAGGCCGGGTTGTTAAAAAGTACATGCTATTTATATGTTTAAGCACAAGCACTTTCTTGCGGACTTCATTCAGGATAACATAGAAGCCCGCAAAAGTGCTATTTGCCCTATCAGGAAAACTGCAATCAAGTGTATTTCAAACAGCATTTTTGGTCGATTCCTGATGAACGCGGCCAAATATAGTGAAGACATAGATATTGTCACCAACCGCGAAAAGTTTTTGAAGCTGGCCCGAAGTCCTTACTTTAAACGCGTTGTACCCCTCAATGATGGTCATGTAGTTGTAGTTCGCCATAAGAAATATTCACAGGTGAATCATCCAAACTGCATTGGCTACTACATCCTAGAGCTGTCCAAGCTGCGACTATATGATTTCTTTTACAATATCATGAAGGTTCATTACGGGGATCGGGCGAAACTAGTATATTGTGACACTGATTCCTGAATAACAGAAATTGAAACTCCTGATCTATTAACAGAGTACTCGCAGGAACCCTTTAAAAGTTATATAGACACAAGTAACTTTAGCTCCTCACATTCCTCGTACAACACAGACAACAAAGGCAAGCTCGGATTTCTCAAGTCTGAAGTGAGGGAAAGAACCAGCTCAGAATTTGTAGGTGTAAGACCAAAGTGCTACTCCATCCTCTTGGCAGACGGTGACCGGTTGAATTCAGCAAAGGGCGTTCCAAAGTTCATAAAGAAAAAAATTGCTCATCAGCGATACAAAGACGTCCTGTTCCAGAAGCAAACATTTACCTTTGGCTATCAGGGATTCACAGCGCGCAACAGGAAGAAATAAATCAAATGCTCTCATAATGCTCTGTATATAGGACTAATGCTGGAGTCTATGATGTTATAAAATTGCACAAGAATAGATTAGTTAGTTATAGATTGAATAACAAAAGTACCAAAAGACAAGCATAGGGGTTAATGAAAAGAAATACCTCGAAAAATAAGGAAAGAATAGATTTCTTAGTTATAGACTGGAATAAGAAAAACACCAAAAAGACGAGTATAGAAGTTAATGAAAAGATATAACGAGAAAAATAAGGAACGAAGAATAGATTAGTTAGTTATAGACTGGAATAAGAACAGCACCAAAAAAGACAAACATACAAGTTAATGAAAAGAAATAGCTAGAAAAATAAGGAACGAAGAATAGATTAGTTAGTTATAGATTGGGATAAAGAAAAGTACCAAAAAGACGAGCATAGAAGTTAATAAAAAGAAGTAAATAGAAAAATATGGAAAGAATAGATTCGTTGCATATAAATTGGAATAAGAAAAGCACCAAAAAGACAAGCATAGAAGTTAATTAAAAGAAATAACTAGAAAATATAAGGAAAGAAAAATTGATTAGTTAGTTATAAATTGGAATAAGAAAAGCACTAAAAAAGATAGGCATAGAAGTAAATAAAATAAAAACTAGAAAAACAAGGAGCCCATAATAGATTAGTTAGTTATACATTGGAATAAGAAAAGCACAAACAAGACAGCATGCAAGTTAATAGAAATAAATACCTGAAAAATTTAAGGAACGAAGAATAGATTAGTTAGTTATAGATTGCAATAAGAACACCACCAAAAAGACAGGCATACAAGTTAATAAAAAGAGATGACTAGAAAATATAAGGAACGATGAACAGATTAATTAATTATAAATGGAATAAGAAAAGTACACAAAAAAAACAGGCACAGAAATAATAAAAAGAAATACCTGGAAAAATAGGGAGGAAGTAGTTTAGCTAATTATAAATTGGAATAAGAAAACAAAACAAAAAGCCAAGCATACAAAATAATAAAAGAAGTAAATAGATAAAAATAAGGAGCAAAAAATAGATTAATTATTTATAGATTGGAATAAGCAAAGAACCAAAAAAGACAAGCATAGAAGTTAATAAAAGAAATGCCTCGAAAATAAAGTACAAAGAATACATTACTTACATAAAAAAGACGAGCATATAAGCATATGAAAAGAAATGACTAGCAAAATAAGGAACGAAGGGTAGATTAGTTAGTCATAAATTGGAATAAAAAAGCACTGAAAAAGACAAATATACTAGTTAATGAAAAGAAATAACTAGCAAAATAAGGAACGAAGGATAAATTAGTTAGTCATAAATTGGAATAAAAAAGCACTGAAAAAGACAAGTATACTAGTTAATGAAAAGAAATAACTAGCAAAATAAGGAACGAAGGATAAATTAGTTAGTCATAAATTGGAATAAAAAAGCACTGAAAAAGACAAGTATACTAGTTAATGAAAAGAAATAACTAGCAAAATAAGGAACGAAGGATAAATTAGTTAGTCATACATTGGAATAAGAAAAGAACCAAAAAAGACAAGCATACAAGTTAATAAAAAGAAATAACTAGAAAAATATAAGGAATGAAAAATAGATTAGTTACTAATAGATTGTAATAAGAAAAGAACCAAAACAGCCGAGCATAGAAGTTACTAAAAAGAAATACCTGGAAATATAAGAAAAGAAGAATAGATTAGTTAGTTACAAATTGGAAAAAGAAAAGCACTAAGAAAGACAGGGAAAGAAGTTAATGGAAAGAAATAAGAAGAAAAAAAGGAACGCAGAATAGATAAGTTAGTTATAGACTGGAATAAGAAAAGCACAAAAAAGACAAGCGTAGAAGTTAATGAAATGAAATAAATAAAAAACTAAGGAACGAAGTATAGATTAGTTAGTTATAAATTGGAATAAGAAAAGTACCAAAAAGACGAGCATAGAAGTTAATAATAGAAATAACTAGAAAAATAAGGAAAGAAGAATACATTAGTTAGTTATAAATTGGAATAAGAACAGCACCAAAAAAGACAGGCATAGAAGTTAATAAAAATAAATAAGTAGAAAAATAAGGAACGAAGAATAGATTAGTTAGTTATAGACTGCAATAAGAAAAGCACCAAAAAAGACAAACATACAAAATAATAAAAAGAAGTAAATACAAAAAAATAAGGAGCAAAAAATATTAATTATTTATAGATTGGAATAAGCAAAGAACCAAAAAAGACAAGCATAGAAGTTAATAAAAGAAATACCTCGAAAATAAGGAACGAAGAATAGATTAGTTACTTAATAAATTGGAATAGGAAAAGCACAAAAAAGACAAGCATAGAAGTTAAAGAAAAGAAATAAATAGAAAAATAAGGAACGAAGAATACATTAGTTTGTTATAGATTGGAATAAAAAAAGCACCAAAAAGACGAGCATAAAAGTTAATAAAAGAAATAGCTAGAAAAATAAGGAAAGAAGAATAGATTAGTTAGTTATAGATTGGAATAAGGAAAGTACTAAAAAACGAGCATAGAAGTTAATGAAAAGAACTAAATAGAAAAATATGGAAAGAAGAATAGATCAGTTAGTTATAGATTGGAATAAGAAAAGCACTAAAAAGACGAGCACAAAGGTTAATAAAAGAAATAACTAGAAAAATAAAGAACGAAGAATATATTAGTTAGTTATAGATTGGAATAAGAAAAGTACCAAAAAGACAAGCATGCAAGTTAATAAAAAGAAGTACTTGGACAAATAAGGAAAGAAAAATAGATTAGTTTGTTATAGATTGCAATAAGAACAGCACAAAGAAGAAAGCATACAAGTTAATAAAAAGAAATGACTAGAAAATATAAGGAACGAGGAATAAATTACTTAGTTATAAATTGGAACAAGAAAAGTACCAACAAGACGAGCATAGAAGTTAATGAAAAGAAATACCTGGAAAAGTAAGGAAAGAATAGATTAGTTAGTTATAGATTGGAATAAGAAAAGAACGAAAAAGACAAGCATAGGGGTTAATGAAAAGAAATAACTAAAAATATAAAGAACGAAGAATAGATTAGTTAGTTATAGATTGGAATAAGAAAAGCACCAAAAAGACGAGCATGCAAGTTAATAAAATAAATAACTAGAAAATAAAAGGAACGCAGGATAAATTACTTAGTTATAGATTGGAATAAGGAAGGTACTAAAACGACGAGCATAGAAGTTAATGAAAAGAAGTATATAGAAAAATATGGAAAGAAGAATAGATTAGTTAGTTATCAATTGGAATAAGAAAAGCACCAAAAAAGACAAGCATACAAGTTAATAAAGAGAAATACCTGGAAAAATAAGGAAAGAAAAATAGATTAGTTCGTTATAATTTGGAATAAGAAAAGAACCAAAAAGACGAGCATAGAGGTTAATAAAAAAATAACTAGAAAAATAAGGAACGAAGAATATATTAGTTAGTTATAGACTGGAATAAGGAAAGTACTAAAAAACGAGCATAGAAGTTAATGAAAAGAACTAAATAGAAAATTATGGAAAGAAGAATAGGTTAGTTAGTAATAAATTGGGATAAGAAAAGCACCAAAAAAGACAAGCATACAAGTTAATAAAAAGAAATAGCTAGAAAATATAAGGGACAAGGAATAGATTAGTTATAAATTCGAATAAGAAAAAAACCAAAAAAACGAGCATAGAAGTTAATGAAAAGAAATAACTAGAAAATATCAGAAAATAATAGATTAGTTAGTTATTGATTGGAAAAAGAAAAGTACCCAAAAGACGAGCATACGAATTAAAAAAAAGAAATATCTGGAAAAATAGGGAAAGAATAGATCAGTTAGTTATAGATTGGAATAAAAGAAGCACCAAAAAGACAAGCATAGAAGTTAATAAAAAAAAATAACTAGAAAAATATAAGGAAAGAAAAATAGATTAATTAGTTATAGATTGGAATGAGAAAAGTACCAAAAAAGATGAGCATAGAAGTTTATAAAAAGAAATAACTAGAAAAATATAAGGAACTTCCTATCCTTCCGCAGTCCTAGCCCTACTTTTCCTTCCCTTCCCATCTCCTCCCCTCTCCTCCTCTTCCTATCGTTCCTTCCTTCCCCTCCCCTCCTCCTCTTCCCTTCTCTTCACTTCCTCCTTCTTTCCCTTCCTTTCCTTCCCATCGTTCCTTCCTTCCTCCCTCTCTTCCTTCTTCCCTCCTTTCCTCTACCCCATAGAAATAACAGAATGACATGAGTTGTGATAAACGGAGAAAGGGAGGAGGGACGACAAGGGGGAGGGGGAGGGAGGGGTCAAGCGGGGTCGATAAGAAGGTCAAATGGCGAGTGGTCAGCTCGTGGCGGCCCTCACAGGTCAGCGGGTCAGCGGGGGTCACCTGGGACTGATTAGTGGAACGTGGACACACCTGGCTGCCTGATGACGGGCGGTGGTGGTGGTGGAGGTGGTGGTGGAGGTGGTGGTGGTGGTGGAGGTGGTGGTGGTGGGTGCTGAGTAAGGAAGGGAAGGGAAGGGATGAGATACGAAGGGAATAAATTTGAAGAGAAAGGAATGAGATGCTAAGGGAAGGGAGGGAAGGGAAGGGAAGGGAATGGAAGGGAAGGATTGAGATGGGAAGGGAAGAGGAAAAGGATGGGAAGGGATGAAATTTGAAGGGAAGGGAATGGAAGGGAAGGATTGAGATGGGAAGGGAAGAGGAAAAGGATGGGAAGGGATGAAATTTGAAGGGAAGGGAAGGATTGAGATGGGAAGGGGAGAGGAAAAGGATGGGAAGGGGTGAAATTTGAAGGGAAGGGAAGGGAAGGGAAGGATTGAGATGGGAAGGGAAGGGATGAAATTCGAAGGGAAGGGAATGGAAGGGAAGGATTGAGATGGGAAGGGGAGAGGAAAAGGATGGGAAGGGATGAAATTTGAAGGGAAGGGAATGGAAGGGAAGGAATGAGATGGGAAGGAGAGAGGAAAAGGAAGGGATGAAATTTGAAGGGAAGGTAAAGGAAGGGAAGGATTGAGATGGGAAGGGGAGAGGAAAAGGATGGGAAGGGATGAAATTTGATGGGAAGGGAATGGAAGGGAAGGATTGAGATGGGAAGGGGAGAGGAAAAGGATGGGAAGGGATGAAATTTGAAGGGAAGGGAATGGAAGGGAAGGATTGAGATGGGAAGGAGAGAGGAGGATGGAAGGGGTGAAATTTGAAGAAGGGAAGGAAGGAAGGATTGAGATGGGAAGGTGAGAGGAAATGGATGGGAAGGGTTGAAATTTGAAGAGAAGGGAAGGGAAGGGAAGGATTGAGATGGAAAGGGGAGAGGAAAAGGAAGGGAAGGGATGAAATTTGAAGGGAAGGGAATGGAAGGGAAGGATTGAGATGGGAAGGGGAGAGGAAAAGGATGGGAAGGGATGAAATTTGAAGGGAAGGTAAAGGAAGGAAGGATTGAGATGGGAAGGAGAGGAAAAGGATGGGAAGGGATGAAATATGAAGGAAGGAATGGAAGGAAGGATTGAGATGGGAAGGAGAGGAAAGGAAGGAGAATGGGAAGGAAGGATTGAGATGGGAAGGAGAGGAAAAGGATGGAAGGGGAAGGATTGAGATGGGAAGGAGAGGAAAGATGGGAAGGATGAAATATGAAGGGAAGGGAGAGGAAAGGATGGGAATGGAAGGATTGAGATGGGAAGGGGAGAGGAAAAGGATGGGAAGGATGAAATATGAAGGAAGGAATGGAAGGAAGGATTGAGATGGGAAGGAGAGGAAAAGGATGGGAAGGATGAAATTTGAAGGAAGGAAAGGAAGGAAGGATTGAGATGGGAAGGGGAGAGGAAAAGGATGGGAAGGGATGAAATTTGAAGGGAAGGGAATGGAAGGGAAGGATTGAGATGGGAAGGGAGGGAAAGGAAACTGAAGGGATGTGAAGCGAAGGGAAGTAAGTGGATGGGTGGTGGTGGTGGTGGTGGTGGTGGTGGTGGTAAGGGCGGTGGATGATTGATGATGATAATAATAGTAATACTTATAATAAACACAATAATAATAACTAACAGGTCCAGTTGGTAAAAGATTTGCGGCGCTTGTTGAAGAGATCTCATTGCTTACGTCATAAAAACCTTCCAGTAATATTCGCAATGACGAAATAAAAAAATAAATAAACACAAAGAAATTCCAGTAAGGGTGGGAGGGAGGTCAAGAGGTCAAGTATAGGAGGAGGAAGTGGGGAAGGGGAGGGGAAGGCCCGTGGTCAGGAGGGCAGAGGGAGGGAGGAAAAGGAGGGAAAGGGAGAGGAGGGGAAAAGGGAGAGAAGGTTAGGTAAAGAATTTGCTTAGGTATTTGAGAGAGAGAGAGAGAGAGAGAGAGAGAGAGAGAGAGAGAGAGAGAGAGAGAGAGAGAGAGAGAGAGAGAGAGAGAGAGAGAGAGAGAGAGAGAGAGAGAGAGAGAGAGAGAGAGAGAGAGAGAGAGAGAGAGAGAGAGAGAGAGAGAGAGAGAGAGAGAGTGAACAAGGAAGGGGTAGGGAGGTAGAGGGAGCGAGGAGGCGACCGGTAGGGAAAGGATAGAAAAATCGAGCGTGTGGGGTTCTAGGAGTAAGCGAGTATTTCTTAACTTTTTCTTTCCTCTGAGGGCTGACTCTTGACGTTGTTATGAAGAAACGATGTGTGTCCTCCCTCACCCTGAACATGAGCACAGAGATATTACCTTAAACCTAGTTAATACAAAGCTAGCCCTTCATTGTGTCCATTCAAGTGAAAGTCTATATCGATTATACTGTGAAGAAGGAGGAGGAAACGTGGAAAAACAAGGTATTAAAGGGAAGAATGGAGGTGAATATGAGTGGAAGGGAAGAGTGGTTGGGCTGGAGATGTGAAGAACGGAATAGGAGGAAAGGAGAGATGGTTGTGTGGAAGAGGAGGGGGAGCAATACTGGTAATTTTTCAGCGTTTTTGTCACGTACGTCAAAGAGTTAAGTGGTCATTATGCACCCCCAGGCACCCACCTACCCCCAACACTTCCTCCTCGACACACACACACACACACACACACACACACACACACACACACACTATTCTGCATTCCTAAAAAAATAAAACGCGTGTGTGTGAGCACGTCACAGAAACTTGTATTATTAGACAACACAAACTGACCTGATTCATCTGCAGTCTTAACACACGCTCTGGTCCTCTTCTCCCATCCCTCTCACGTCACAGATTCAAGGCACACACACACACACACACACACACACACACACACACACAAAATGTACACGTAAGACTGATGGATATAGAGAGTTTCTTCTTCGATGCGCTACTGACAACTGACAAGCGGGAGGACGAAGGTTGAGAGTGAGGGGGTTCAGAAAAAAATATAAGCCATTCTATTCCAACTAGTTCGAGACAAATGATTGAAATGACTCGGCTCAGCTCAATAACTCCTTTGGGTGTGGTCAAGGACTGGCTGTAAAGTCACCTCTCCATTCATATATCTATCAACGTAGCCTTCTATCTATTTATCATGGTATTCACTATTTGTCTTGGAAGTAACACATTCCAACAGAATCAAACACAAGCAGAATTGGATTGAAAATGACGCCGTAAAGTAACTTCAGTCTACCCAAATAGTAACCTACATTTTCTTTGAACTTGTTGACAACTATTACTTTAATGGACAACTACACTATAAGTTGCGGCAAATACTACTACTACTACTACTACTACTACTACTACTTACTGCTACTACTACTATTACAACTACTACTACTACTACTTACTGCTACTACTACTATTACAACTACTACTACTACTACTACTGCTGCTATTACTACTTATTACTATTACTACTACTACTACTACTACTACTACTACCACTAAAACTACTACTAGTATACTACTCATAGCTGGGCACGATAACAGAAAACCTTATTCCCGATAACCGATAACAGATAATGGAAAACCTTATCGGTGATAACCGATATTCGTTAACTGGAAACACAAATATAGGCGATAACCGATAACCGATACCCGATATTAATCCACAATTCCGATACTAGCTAGCGATAAGTCCGATAGGCGAAAACGTTGCTATATTGATATTTCAAATAAAAAACATAGATGAATTCATATTTTCATGATCTGTATTTTTAAAAACTTACAACATCTGAAAACCACACTTTTACAGGTACATATGGACGTTTATTCTAGAAACGCGTGAACCGGTGTTGTGTTATTTGGCGTCCCCACTGGACAAACACTGGTCTCTCGTGAACTGCGCATGCTCAGACCAGCAAGCGTAGACCTGTACAGTCTCACAAAGCTTTTAACCGTAATTTAGAGTTGCTGAAGGCTGAATCAGACATACAGTACCACCAGTGGCACCCAGAAAATTGAAAAGGGGGGCCAATATATATACACACACACACAGAGAGAGAGAGAGAGAGAGAGAGAGAGAGAGAGAGAGAGAGAGAGAGAGAGAGAGAGAGAGAGAGAGAGAGAGAGAGAGAGAGAGAGAGAGAGAGAGAGAGAGAGAGAGAGATTTGGATATAATTATGTGTCCAACGCCACCGTTATGAAACATCATTATTATCTATCATTTCTATTTATTAATTTATTAAGACTCCCCTAACCCGGTCTGGTAAGCCGATCACTGATGCTGGCATGTGAAGCTGGTCGCTGATTGGATAGCGGCATGAGGCAGGCTGCCTCTCCTAATAAGAACGCTGGACTTGCCACACTAAAAGTTTTACTTGTATACTCAGTAGTTGATTTATTTCGCATAGTACTTATTTGTTACTTTCACCACTGAACAATAGAATGATAGTGGATTAGGTTCATTATGAAAGGCATCTGCATTTGACTAAAAACATTCGAGATAATGCGAGTAAAAGTGAAATACTGGCTTGTAAACGTTTATACCACTCTTCATTCTGTGTTAGTTCTGTCATGGAATTAAAAAGCTTATGTTAATATAAACCATGTCATGTGATAGAAAAATGTTTTCTGAAGACGATGACACTATCAGAGTTGTGTTAAAGTGGGAAATAACCTAACCTAACCAGTATAACGAAGAATTATTTTTGTTTTTCTTTCGGTCAAGAATTATTAACGTCCTGAACACGAAAACCGTCCAATATGTTTTTCTTAACAGTCTTTAAGAGGAAAACACGAGTAAACGAAGACGAAAAGGAAAGAAAAGGAAAATACAGGAATAGTATGTACGTCCTTTATTTATTAGGGGTTCTTCTGTAAATTTCTCAACAGCTGAAATATTTTCTTAGCAAATGGATAAATATATACAACTTTTATTTATTAGGATTTTTTTCTGTAAATTTTCTACCGCTGAAATATTTGTATTAGAAATTGGATCAACTATATATATATATATATATATATATATATATATATATATATATATATATATATATATATATATATATATATCTATATATATATATATATATATATATAATTGGTCCAATGGCTAAGAAAAAGAAATATTTGTGAGGTAGAGAAATTTACACAAAGCCAAGCTTTGATATTAAGGGTCTGGCACAAATCTTTGATCACCTTTCTAAACTACCTCCTACGGTTTCTATCCTTCTCTCTGTACCTTTATCTCCAGTTTTCCTTTCTGACTGTTCTATTTCTGCCGTGGTAGACGGTCACTGTTCTTCCCCTAAATCTTATTAACAGTGGTGTCCCAGGGATTCTGTCCTATCTCCCACTCTTTTTCTGTTGTTCATTGATGATCTTCTTTCCAAAACGAACTGTCCTATCCATTCCTACGCCGATGATTCCACTCTGCATTATTCAACTTCTTTTAATAGAAGACCCACCCTTCAGGAACTTAACGACTCGCCAAGGCTGGAGGCTGCAGAACGCTTAGCCTCAGACCTACTAACTTATTTCCGATTGGGGTGAGAAGAACCTGGTGTCCTTCAACGCCTCAAAAACAGCCTGGTTCTCCATCCACTGACAAGCTAATCTTCCAAACAACTATCCCTATTCTTGACAGTTCTCACCTATCCACTCGACACAATCTTCTTAAACAACTATCTATTCTTTGACAACACCCACCCAGCTATTGCACCCTTCCTCAACACTAAACATCCCTCAGTCATCCTTAACTCAAAATCTCAACTGGAACTTTCATATCTCATCTCTTACTAAATCAGCTTCACTCGAGGCTGGGCGTTCTAGCCTGTCTCCGCCATGGTTCTTCTCCCCTGCACAGTTGCTGTCCATACACAGGGCCTTGTCCGCTTACTCGTATAGAGTATGCATCTCATCCCGTGTGGGGCTCCTCACACAGCTCTTCTGGACAGAGGAGGCCAAAGGCTCTTTCAATCTCATCGCTCTCCTCCCTCATACTGATAGTCTTCTACCTCTTAAAATTCCACGCCGCAATGTTGCCTCTCTTTCTATCTTCTATCGATATTTCCAATGCTGACTGCTCTTCTGAACTTGCTAACTGCATGCCTCCCCCTCCCGCATGGCGCAGCCGCTGTACTCGACTTTCTACCATGCTCATCCCTTATACTGTCCAAACCCCTTATGCAAGAGTTAACCAGCATCTTAACTCTTTCATCCCTCACGCGGGTAATTTCTGGTACAATCGTCCTTCATCTGTATGTGCTCCTGCCTACTGACTTGAGAACTCTTTCAAGAGGGAGGGTATCAGGACACCTCTCTATCCTTGAAACTGACCTATCTTTTCGGCCACCTCTTTGGATTCTTTTTAGGGCAGCGAGATTATGTGGGCTTTTTTATTAATGTTTACTTTTTTGTGCCCTTGAGCTGTCTCCTTTGCTGTAAAAAAAAAAAAAAAATAAATAAAGAAAAGGAGGTTTAAGGAAGAGGAGGGCGTTTAGATAGTTCATCAGTTGCTAAAAAAAATATTACAGCGTTAGAGAAATTTGTAGAAGAAAAAGGCCTAAAATATAAAAGTAGGTTTAATATAGTTTATCCAGTTGCTATGAAAAATATTTCAGAAGTAGAGAAATTTACGGAAGAAGCCTAATAAATAAAGGGAGGTTGAAAGAAGAGAATAGCGTTTTAGATAGTATAATAAATAAAAGGAGGTTGTATATAGTTAATCAGTTGCTAAGGAAAATATTGCAGCGCGGGAGAATATTGCAAACGAAAAAGCCTAATAAATAAAATGAGGTTAAAGGAAGAGGATAGAGTATATGTATATATATATATATATATATATATATATATATATATATATATATATATATATATATATATATATATATATATATATATATATATATATATATTAAACAGGGTGGCCGAACTGGTAGCGTATTGAACTCACATTCGCCGCGTGATGGACGACGCGGGTTCGAATCCTCACGCCACCATCGGATTTTTCAGTCACCACCGAGTGGCTTAAAACTACCCACATGCTGTCCTGAAGACCACCCATCAACCCAGACTCTAGAGGAAGCCGTCCAAGGAGATCAGAACCAGAGTTCCGGGGGCAGCATGAAAACAAAATGCAAAGATGGCGCCACTTATAAAACACTCGCCTGCGCCAGAAACGGGCTGGGCCGACCATCAGGCCCCACTCTGGAAGAAGGGCCTTTCGGCCGACCATCAGAGCCCTCCACCGGGAAGATGCACACCAGTTGCAATAAGCAACAACGTAAAAAAAAAAAAGTATAATATGTATATATATGTATGTATATATATATATATATATATATATGCAAGTGCATATATATATATATATATATATATATATATATATATATATATATATATATATATATATATATATATATATATATATATATATATATATATATATATATATATATATATATATATATATATATATATATATATATATATATATATATATATATATATATATATATATATATATATATATATATATATATATATATATATATATATATATATATATATATATATATATATATATATAGATATCTATATATATATATATATATATATATATATATATATATATATATATTTATATATTTTTTCATTTATTAAATTAAATATAATGGCCTCCTTCATATCTTTATACAATTCCGTTTATTAATTTATATATAATGGCCTCTTTAATTTCTACGTACAGTTCCTAATATTAATTTATATATGATAGCCGCCTTCATTTCTTCGTACAGTTCCGTTTATTAATTTATATATAATGGCCTCCTTCATATCTTTGTACAGTTCCGTTAATAATTTATATATAATGGCGTCTTTCATTTCTACGTACAATTCCATTTATTAATTTAAATATAATGGCCTCCTTCATTGCTATGTACAATTCCGTTTATTAATTTATATATAATTGTCTCCTTCATTTCTACGTACAATTCCGTTTATTAATTTATATATAATGTTTTTTCATGTCTACGTACAATTGCGCTTATGAATTTAAATATAATGGCCTGCTTCATATCTTTGTACAGTTCCGTTTATTAATTTATATATAATGGCCTCCTTCATTTTTACATACTATTCCGTTTATTAATTTATGTATAATGCTCTTTTTAATTTCTACGTTCAGTTCCGTTTATTAATTTATATATGATATCGCCTTCATTTATACGTACAGTTCCGTTTATTAATTTATATATAATGACCGCCTCCATTTCTCCGTACAATTCCGTTTATTAATTTATATATGATGTCCGCCTTCATTTCTACGTAGAATTCCCTTTATTAATTTATATATGATGGCCGCCTTCATTTCTTCGTACAGTTCCGTTTATTAATTTATATATGATGGCCGTCTTCATTTCTTCGTTCAGTTCCGTTTATTAATTTATATATGACGGCCGCATTCATTTCTCCGTACAGTTCCGTTTATTAATTTATATATGATCGCAGCCTTCATTTCTACGTACAATTCCTTTTATTAATTTATATATAATGGCAGCCTTCATTTCTACCTACAATTCCGTTTATTAATTTATATATAATGCTCTTTTTCATTTCTCCATACAGTTCCGTGTATTAATTTAATTATAATGGCCTCCTTCATTTCTCCGTACAGTTCCATTTATTATTTTATATATAATGGTCTTCTTTATTTCTCCGTACAGTTCCATTTATTAATTTATATATAATGGCCTGCTTCATTTTTTTTTGTACAGTTCCGTTTATTAATTTAAATATAATGGCCTCCTTCATTTCTCCGTAGTTCCTTTTTTAAAATTATTTATAATGGCCTCTTTCATATCTTTGTACAGTTGCGTTTACTTATATATATATATATATATATATATATATATATATATATATATATATATATATATATATATATATATATATATATATATATATATATATATATATATATATATATATGTATATATATATATATATATATATATATATATATATATATATATATATATATATATATATATATATATATATATATATATATATATATATATTGGAATTTATTTTTCCATACTGTTCCGTTTATTAATATATATATGATGGCCGCCTTCATTTCTCCTTACAGTTCCGTTTATTAATTTATATATAATGGCCGTCTCCCTTTCTACGTACAATTCCGTTTAATAATTTATATATAATGCGCTTTTTCATTTTTGTACAGTTCCGTTTATCAATTTATATATGATGACCGCCTTCATTTCTACGTACAATTCCGTTTAATAATTTATATATAATGCGCTTTTTCATTTTTGTACAGTTCCGTTTATCAATTTATATATAATGGCCTCCTTCATATCGTTGTACAGTTCCGTTTATTAATTTATATATAATGGCTTCTTTCATTTCTACGTATAGTTCCGTTCATTAATTTATATATAATGGCCTACTTCATATCTTTGTTAAGTTCCGTTTATTAATTTATATATAATGGCCTCCTTCATTTTTACGTACTATTCTGTTTATTTATTTATATATAATGCTCTTTTTCATTTCGACGTACAGTTCCGTTTATTAATTTATATATGATGGCGCCTTCATTTCTACGTACAGTTCCGTTTATTAATTTATATATAATGGCCGCCTTTATTTCTTCGTACAGTTCCGTTTATTAATTTATATATGATGGCCGCCTTCATTTCTCCGTACAGTTCCGTTTATTAATTTATATATGATGGCCGCCTTCATTTCTCCGTACAGTTCCGTTTATTAATTTATATATGATGGCCGCCTTCATTTCTACGTACAGTTCCTTTTATTAATTTATATATGATGGCCGCCTTCATTTCTACGTCCAATTCCTTTTATTAATTTATATATGATGGCAGCCTTCACTTCTACGTACAATTCAGTTTATTAATTTATATATAATGCTCTTTTCCATTTCTACGTACAGTTCCGTGTATTAATGTAAATATAACGGCGTGCTTCATTTTTCCACACAGTTCCGTTTATTGATTTAAATATAATGGCCTCCTTCATTTCTGTACAGTTCCTTTATTAATTTATATATAATGGCCTTCATTTCTCATAGTTCCTTTTATTAATATATATAGATATATATATATATATATATATATATATATATATATATATATATATATATATATATATATATATATATATATATATATATATATATATATATATATATGTATATATATATATATATATATATATATATATATATATATATATATATATATATATATATATATATATATATATATATATATATATATATATATATATATATATATTTTTCCATACTGTTCCGTTTATTAATTTATATATAATACTCTTTTTCATATCTGTACAGTTCCGTTTATTAATTTATATATAATGGCCGTCTTCCTTTCTACGTACAATTCCGTTTATTAATTTATATATAATACTCTTTTTCATATCTGTACAGTTCCGTTTATTAATTTATATATAATGGCGTCCTTCATATTTTTGTATAGTTCCGTTTATTAATTAATATACAATGGCCTCTTTCATTTCAACGTACAACTCCGTTTATTAATTTAAATATAATGGCTTCCTTCATATCTTTGTACAATTCCGTTTATTAATTTATATATGATATCGGCTTCATTTCTACGTACAGCTCCGTTTATTAACTTATATATGATGGCCACTTTCATTTCTCCATACAGTTCCGTTTATTAATTTATATATAATGGCCGCCTTCATTTCTCCATACAATTACGTTTATTAATTTATATATGATGGCCGCCTTCATTTCTTCGTACAGATCTGTTTATTAATTTATATATGATAGCCGCCTTCATTTCTCCGTACAGTTCCGTTTATTAATTTATATATGATGACCGCTTTCATTTCTCCGTACAGTTGCGTTTATTAATTTATATATAATGGCCGTCTTCATTTCTCCGTACAGTTGCGTTTATTAATTTATATATGATGGCCGCCTTCATTTCTACGTACAATTCCGTTTATTTATTTATATTTGATGGCCGCCTTCATTTCTACGTACAATTCCGTTTATTTATTTATATATGATGGCCGCCTTCATTTCTACGTACAATTACGTTTATTAATTTATATATAATGCTCTTTTTCATTTCTACTTACAGTTCCGTTTATTAATTTATATATAATGGCCTCCTTCATTTCTACTTACAGTTCCGTTTATTAATTTATATATAATGGCCGCCTTCATTTCTCCGTACAGTTACGTTTATTAATTTAAATATAATGGCCTCCTTCATATCTTTGTTAAGTTCCGTTTATTAATTTATATATAATGGCCTCCTTCATTTTTACGTACATTTCCGTTTATTAATTTATATATAATGCTCTTTTTCATTTCTACGTACAGTTCCGTTTATTAATTTATATATGATGGCGCCTTCATTTCTACGTACAGTTCCGTTTATTAATTTATATATGATGGCGCCTTCATTTCTACGTACAGTTCCGTTTATTAATTTATATATCATTGCCGCTTTCATTTCTTCGTACAGTTCCGTTTATTAATTTATATATGATGGCCGCCTTCATTTCTCCGTACAGTTCCGTTTATTAATTTATATATGATGGCCGCCTTCATTTCTCCGTACAGTTCCGTTTATTAATTTATATATGATGACCGCCTTCAGTTCTTCGTACAGTTGCGTTTATTAATTTATATATAATGGCCGCCTTCATTTCTCCGTACAGTTGCGTTTATTAATTTATATATGATGGCCGCCTTCATTTGTACGTACTATTCCGTTAATTAATTTATATTTAATGGCCGCCTTCATTTCTACGTACAATTCCGTTTATTAATTTATATATGATGGCCGCCTTCATTTCTACGTACAATTCCGTTTATTAATTTATATATAATGCTCTTTTTCATTTCTCTGTACAGTTCTGTTTATTAATTTAAATAGAATGGCCTGCTTCATTTCTCCGTACAGTTCCATTTATTAATTTATATATAATGGTCTTCTTCATTTCATCGTACAGTTCCATTTATTAATTTATATATAATGGCCCGCTTCATTTCTCCGTACAGTTCCGTTTATTAATTTAAATATAATGGCCTCCTTCATTTCAAAGTACTGTTCAGTTTTTAAAATTATTTATATTGGCCTTTTTCATATCTTTGTACAGTTCCGTTTATTAATTTATATAAAATGGCCTCCTTCATTTTTACGTACAATTCCGTTTATTAATTTATATATAATGCTCTTTTTCATTTCTACGTACAGTTCCGTTTATTAATTTATATATAACGGCATCCTTCATTTCTACTTACAGTTACGTTTTTTAATTTATATATAATGGCCGCCTTTATTTCTCCGTACAGTTCCGTTTATTAATTTAAATATAATGGCCTGCTTCGTATCTTTGTTCAGTTCCGTTTATTAATTTATATATAATGGCCTCCCTCATTTTTACGTACAATTCCGTTTATTAATTTGTATATAATGCTCTTTTTCATTTCTACGTACAGTTCCGTTTATTAATTTATATATGATGGCGCCTTCATTTCTACGTACAGTTCCGTTTATTAATTTATATATAATGGCCTTCTTAATTTCCCCGTACAGTTCCATTTATTAATTTATATATATATATATATATATATATATATATATATATATTTATATATATATATATATATATATAAAATGGCCTGCTTCATTTTTCCGTACAGTTCCGTTTATTAATTTAAATATAATATCCTCCTTCATTTCTCTGTACAGTTCCTTTTAAATATATATATATATATATATATATATATATATATATATATATATATATATATATATATATATATATATATATATATATATATATATATATATATATATATATATATATATATATATATATATATATATATATATATATATATATATATATATATATATATATATATATATATATATATATATATATATATATATATAAATTGGCTTTTATTTTTCCATACTGTTCCGTTTATTAATATATATATGATGGCCGCCTTCATTTCTCCGTACAGTTCCGTTTATTGATTTATATATAATGGCCGTCTTCCTTTCTACGTACAATTACGTTTATTAATTTATATATAATGCTCTTTTTCGTTTCTGTACAGTTCCGTTTATTAATTTATATATAATAGCGTACTTCATATCTCCGTACAGCTCCGTTTATTAATTTAAATATAATGGCCTCCTTCATATCTTTGAACAATTCCGTTTATTAATTTATATATAATTGCCTCCTTCATTTCTACGTACAATTCCGTTTATTAATTTAAATATAATGGCCTCCTTCATATCTTTGAACAATTCCGTTTATTAATTTATATATAATTGCCTCCTTCATTTCTACGTACAATTCAGTTTTTTAATTTATATATAATGCTTTTTCATTTCTACGTACAATTGCGCTTATTAATTTAAATATAATAACCTGCTTCATATCTTTGTACAGTTGCATTTATTAATTTATATATAATGGCCTACTTGATTTTTACATACTATTCCGTTTATTAATTTATGTATAATGCTCTTTTTAATTTCTACGTAGAGTTCCGTTTATTAATTTATATATGATATCGCATTCATTTATACGTACAGTTCCGTTTATTAATTTATATATGAGGGCAGCCTTCATTTGTCCGTACAGTTCCGTTTATTAATTTATATATAATGGCCGCCTTCATTTCTCCATACAATTCCTTTTATTAATTTATATATGAAGGCCGCCTTCATTTCTTCGTACAGTTCTGTTTATTAATTTATATATGATAGCCGCCTTCATTTCTCCGTACAGTTCCGTTTATTAATTTATATATGATGACCGCCTCCATTTCTCCGTACAGTTGCGTTTATTAATTTATATATAATGGCCTGCTTCATTTCTCCGTACAGTTCCGTTTATTAATTTAAATATAATGGCCTCCTTCATTTCTCAGTACTGTTCACTTTTTAAAATTATTTATATTGGCCTCCTTCATATCTTTGTACAGTTCCGTTTATTAATTTATATATAATGGCCTATTTTATTTCTACGTACAATTCCGTTTATTAATTTCTATATAATGCTCTTTTTCACTTCTACGTTCAGTTCCGTTTATTAATTTACATATAATGGCCTCCATCATTTCAACTTAAAGTTCCGTTTATTAATTTATATATAATGGCTGCCTTCATTTCTCCGTACAGTTCCGTTTACTAATTTAAATATAATCGCCTCCTTCGTATCTTTGTTCAGTTCCGTTTAATAATTTATATATAATGGCCTCCCTCATTTTTACGTAGAATTCCGTTTATTAATTTTTATATAATGCTCTTTTTCATTTCTACGTAGAGTTCCGTTTATTAATTTATATATGATGGCGCCTTCATTTCTACGTACAGTTCCGTTTATTAATTTATATATGATGGCGCCTTCATTTCTACGTACAGTTCCGTTTATTAATTTATATATGATGGCATCCTTTATTTCTTCGTACAGGTCCGTTTATTAATTTATATATTATGGCGCCTTCATTTCTCCGTATAGTTCCGTTTATTAATTTATATATGATCTCCGCCTTCATTTCTACGTACAATTTTGTTTATTAATTTATATATAATGCTCTTTTTCATTTCTCCATACAGTTCCGTGTATTAATTTAAATATAATGGCCTCCTTCATTTCTCCGTACAGTTCCGTTTATTAATTTATATATAATGGCCTCCTTCATTTCCCCGTACATTTCCATTTATTAATTTATATATAAAGGTCTTCTTTATTTCTCCGTACAGTTCCATTTATTAATTTATATGTAATGGCCTGCTTCATTTTTCCGTACAATTCCGTTTATTAATTTAAATATAATGGCCTACTTCATTTCTCCGTACAGTTCCGTTTATTAATTTATATATAATGCCCGTCTTCCTTTCTACGTAAAATCCTGTTTATTAATTTATATATGATTCTCTTTTTCATTTCTCCGTACAGTTCCGTTTGTTAGTTTATATATAATGGCCCCCTTCATTTCTCCGTTCAGTTCCGTTTATTAATTTATATATAATGGCCTCCCTCATTTCTCCGTACAGTTCCATTTATTAATTTATATATAATGCCAGTCTTCCTTTCTACGTAGAATTCTGTTTTTTAATTTATATATAATGCTCTTTTTCATTTCTGTACAGTTCCGTTTATTAATTTATATATAATGGCCTACTTCATATTTTTGTACAGTTCCGTTTATTAATTTATATATAATGACCTCTTTCATTTCTACGTACAATTCCGTTTATTAATTTAAATATAATGGCCTCCTTCATATCTTTCTACAATTCCGTTTATTAATTTATATATAATTGCCTCCTTCATTTCTACGTACAATTCCGTTTATTAATTTATTTATAACGCTTTTTCATTTCTACGTACAATTGCGCTTATTAATTTAAATATGATGGCCGCCTTCATTTCTCCGTACAGTTCCGTTTATTAATTTATATATAATGGTCGCCTTCATTTCTCCGTACAGTTCCGTTTATTAATTTATATATAATGGTCGCCTTCATTTCTCCGTACAATTCCGTTAATTAATTTATATATGATGGCCGCCTTCATTTCTCCGTACAATTCCGTTAATTAATTTATATATGATGGCCGCCTTCATTTCTTCATACAGTTCTGTTTATCAATTTATATATGAGAGCCGCCTTCATTTCTCCGTACAGTTCCGTTTATTAATTTATAGATGATGACCGACTTCATTTCTCCGTACAGCTGCGTTTATTAACTTATATATAATGGCCGCCTTCATTTCCCCGTACAGTTCCGTTTATTAATTTATATATGATGGCCGCCTTCATTTCTACGTACAATTTCGTTTATTAATTTATATTTGATGGCCCCCTTCATTTTTACGTACAATTCCGTTTATTAATTTATATATGATGGCCGCTTTTATTTCTACGTACAATTCCGTTTATTAATTTATATATAATGCTCTTTTTCATTTCTCCGTACAGTTCCGTTTATTAATTTAAATAGAATGGCCTGCTTCATTTCTCCGTACAGTTCCATTTATTAATTTATATATAATGGTCTTCTTCATTTCTTCGTACAGTTCCATTTATTAATTTATATATAATGGCCTGCTTCATTTCTCCGTACAGTTCCGTTTATTAATTTAAATATAATGGCCTCCTTCATTTCTCCGTACTGTTCAGTTTTTAAAATTATTTATATTGGCCTCCTTCATATCTTTGTACAGTTCCGTTTATTAATTTATATATAATGGCCTCCTTCATTTTTACATACCATTCCGTTTATAATTTATGTATAATGCTCTTTTTAATTTCTCCGTACAATTCCGTTTATTAATTTATATATGATGGCCGCCTTCATTTCTACGTACAGTTCCGTTTATTAATTTATATATAATGGTCGCCTTCATTTCTCCGTACAATTCCGTTAATTAATTTATATATGATGGCCGCCTTCATTTCTCCGTACAGTTGCGTTTATTAATTTATATATGATCGCCGCCTTTATTTCTACGTACAATTTCGTTTATTAATTTATATATGATGGCCGCCTTCATTTCTCCGTACAGTTGCTTTTATTAATTTAAATATAATGGCCTCCTTCACTTCTCCGTACTGTTCAGTTTTTAAAATTATTTATATTGGCCTCCTTCATATCTTTGTACAGTTCCGTTTATTAATTTATATATAATGGCCTCCTTTATTTCTACGTACAATTCCGTTTATTAATTTATATATAATGCTCTTTTTCATTTCTACGTATAGTTCCGTTTATTAATTTATATATAATGGCCTCTTTCATTTCTCCGTACAGTTCCGTTTATTAATTTAAATATAATGGCCTCCTTCATTTCTCCGTACATTTCCTTTTTTAAAATTATTTATAATGGCCTCTTTCATATCTTTGTACATTTCCTTATATATATATATATATATATATATATATATATATATATATATATATATATATATATATATATATATATATATATATATATATATATATATATATATATATATATATATATATATATATATATATATATATATATATATATATATATATATATATATATATATATATATATATATATATATATATATATATATATATATATATATATATATATATATATATATATATATATATATATATATATATATATATATATATATATATATATATATATATATATATATATATATATATATATATATATATATATATATATATATATATATATATATATATATATATATATATATATATATATATATATATATATATATATATATATATATATATATATATATATATATATATATATATATATATATATATATATATATATATATATATATATATATATATATATATATATATATATATATATATATATATATATATATATATATATATATATATATATATATATATATATATATATATATATATATATATATATATATATATATATATATATATATATATATATATATATATATATATATATATATATATATATATATATAT